>NW_028084014.1:0-1131 GCF_014824575.4 Sturnira hondurensis
ATAGAACAACTATAATGGTATAATCAATAAAATATATTAAAATTAAAAAAATACTATTACAATAAAAGAGGTAAGAATCATGAAATATAGTAATACAAATATGCAGTAGCTTGCAGTTTCTCTGCAGTAGCAAACTGAAATTTGTCTCGCTGTCTCAACTGTGGGGATGCCCCCTCTTTGGGTCTAAGTCTGGTCCTTTCACAGTTCCAAGTTTTTTGTTTCATTTGTGGGTATTTAAAAAAGGCAGGAGAAGAGAAGAAGAAGAGATAAAATTAGAAAGAAAGGAAAGAGGAATAAAACAAAAAAGAAGGAAAGAGAGAAAAAAGGTATTGAAAGATAAAACAATAATAACAATAAAAGATTATTTAAAAAACAAAACAAACAAACACACACNTTCTGGTCTTGCTGGGGTGATTGGTGTGGTATTTCTTGTGTGCTCAGCCAGTCTTGCAAGCACTCTCCCAAGAGCTATTCTTGCGCCTCTCCCCAGCACCTCAGGCGGGGGATCAAGGACTTCTTTAGAGTATTCTTTCTGGGAGTGGTCATCAACGATGGCTAGGGTGAGGGTGGGCTCACACACCGGTCAGGCTGCCTGGATCCCTTGGGCTTGGGCAGGAACCTTTCCCAGTGCTATGTGGAAATGCAGGGACTTCCACACAACCTCAGGATTGCTGCCTGACTGGATGGGGAGTAAAATGAATGGCTGTCCCAGGAGAATCCCTCAAACAGTTTTACGTTTTGAGAAATTCCTCCTACTCAAGCCTGCCACTCAGTACATCCCAAATCTCCAGCCAGACTGGTGACTATCCGGGTCAGTGCACGTCACTGCAGGGCTCTCAACTCTCCAAGCAGGCGACAACAGACTCCAGGGGTGATCACGGACCCTGTGTGTTTGCCTCTTTGTCCTCATTCCCCTCTTTGCAACTTCAAGGAAGAAGGTCTCTCTTGGTGCCACTCAAACCCTGCTTGGTGGGGGAGGGATGGAGCAGTTGACCCAGCTCTCTCCCAAGGACTCTGTGGCTGGCCCATAGCTCCCAAAGAGTCTGTGGTAGACCCAGCACCAGGCGCTGGGCCTGGGCCTATAGCCGCATCCCTGTGCTGGACCCTGGGAACTCATTGTCCTTCAGTAAA
>NW_028084015.1:0-16429 GCF_014824575.4 Sturnira hondurensis
GACCCTGGGACCCGCCCCTCCTGGGCTCTTCCTGCTTCCCACCTGACAGCCCCGTCTGAATTCCTTGACATATGGGCTGTCCGGGCTCAGCTCATCCTCATTGGCTCCCCTGAGCTTCCGCTGGCCTTCCGGGGCCGCCCCAGAGCACGGGTAGGACACGTCCTGGTGGGCGGAGACGCTGAGCAGCCTCAGGAAGGAGAGCTGGACCACGCCTACTGGGGAACCCTCTGAGTCCACGTAGGAGAACTGGCAGGAGAGGGGGCTGGGTCAGGGCCGGCAGGGCAGCCAGAAGACCGGGGCAGGGGCGTGAGCAGGGAGCAGGTGGGAGGAAAGGGCTGGGGAGAAAAGAGGGCCCAGTGGGAGCCAGGAGACTGGGGGGAAAGAGCAGGCAAACATAAGTCTTGGGTTGCCAAGGGAAGGAGATGAAGTGAACATTGGAGGGCTGGTGAGAAGGAAAGAAGGCGCAGGAAAGGGGAAGGGCCAGGGGGCTTGTCACACAAACCCACAACTCACTCCACCCTGACAGGGAGGGGGCAGACCCCGGCCAGCTCTCCCCTGAGTGACGTCATCCCGAGGCAGCACACAGGTCTCCCTTCCCGCAGTGAAGTTGCAGAACACCCTGAAGGCGTCCCGAGCACAGCCCTGGTTGGGGTCAACCCAGTACTCTCCTGTGGGGTGAGGGAGAGGGGAGGGGCAGGGCCCTGAGCTCTTGGACCCAAGATGCGCTTTGCCCCACATTCCCACTTCCCCAGCTCTCCCCACAGTGCCGCCACCTCCCAGCCCTGGGACACAGGGCCCCTAACACAGGCCCCCGCTTCAGTCTCCCTCATCACCTGTACCCCTGCCCCACCCATGATACCCGGACCCCAGCAGCACCTCCAGGCTCCTGGTTGGATGTGTGGCTCTGGGTCTGCACATATGTCTGTGTGCACACACATGTATGTGGACATGGGGCTGGTGCACGCTGGTGTAACCGTATCAGCCTCTGGTGCTGAAATACTTCTGACCTGATTGGTGTGTAGCCGCTGTGCCAGTCCCCTCAATCCTCACTGCCCCCCCGACACTTTCCCCAAGATTGACGCAGCAGCCATCCTGCTGGCCCACGCCCGAGATGCTGTGAACAGCTTTGCATCCCCCAAGGCCGGCACTGAGCATCTGGCAGCTCTGGGTGGCAGAGCTTCAGATCCTGGCAGGTGTGAGCAGGGCTGTCCTGGGTCCCTGTGGGCCGTCTCATCTGCTCTCCGTCTCACAGGGAGCTGAGTGAGCCAAAGACCTCCAGCTCCCAGGACTGCGGGGGAGGGTAGCCCAGTTGGTGTGACCTCACCTTCCTGCATCAGGCAGCTCCCGTCCACTGAGTGCAGAGTCTTCCTGTGTGTCTGGATGGGTAGGGGCTGGATCACCTCTCCCCGGGACCCCAGACACAGGGGTCAATGGAGAGGGTGGGGGTGGGCAGAGAAACACCAGGGCAGAGAGGGACAGTCAAAGAACCAGGCCATGACTCCCCAGTCACTGGGTGTCCAGGAGGGCCCTGGACGCCCTTCTCTTTCTTCGGTCTGGCTGGGCCTCACCAAAGGACGCAGAGCTGTGACGCTTCAGTCATTGGTGCTGGGCCACAGGGCTGGTGAGACACTCACTATTCTCTTTGAGTCTCTGTCTTTTCATTGCTACACTGAGAATGACACACGTCTTCCTGAAAAGGTTGTTGTGAAAGTGAAATGAGATCTGGCACTTGGGAGGGTTCAGTAAACAGTGGGTGTTAATGTTGCCAGAACAAGAAAGGAAACGATGACCTCACACAAGAGGGAAAATAAGAGAGAAGAGACTGGGGATGGAACGCAGCACCTGGGGCTACAAACCGGCTGCAGTCCCCACCCCTCTGGCCCACCTGAGCACCAGCCCTGATGGCCCTGGTTCCACAGGGACTCAGCAGGGCAGAGGGGTGATGGCGGGCAGGATCACAGCTCTGGTCTGGCTCCTTCCATCTTCAGGGGCATCTGCAGCGGCCAGTGAGCCAGGCAGTGAGGAGGACAGGAGGCAGCGTGGGAAGTGGAGAGCTTTTCTCCCCAAGGGAACGGCACGGTTCCTTCTGAAAAGTCAGGATAGATGAGCTTGTTTTGTGTAGGTACCAGTTCTCTGTGTGAGCAATTCACGTGTCAGGTCCAGTGGAGACAGTTGCGTTTTGTGGTTGCCGGTGTGTTTTATCTTTATTGGTTCATTATTAGGATTTTTATACATTCAGTGATTTCAGTTGAGTGTGGTCATTTTTCCGATGCTCGAATGGTCCCAAATGAGAACCCCTTCACGCTGGCTGCTGTTTCTTCTGACAGGACTCTGTCAGTCTTCGAAACGTCCCCGTTTTCTACAACACGCTTGCCTTGTCTCCCCGTAACCCAGACCTGAAGTCAGTCCGTCTCCAGGAAGCTCCGTCTCCGTCCCGGACAGTGGGGTTTGGAAGCTGCAGTCAGGGCTGGGGCTGCTCATTGCTGCCGAGGCGTCATTGGTTCTGGGCTGTCTGTTTGCTGGGGCTGGACTGTATAGATATAGAGTAAGTTATTAGTTAGGATTGATGTTCGTTATAATTCAGCTTCTTTATTCTACCTTTTCATACATTGAAGATCTTGGTTCCTAATTATGTCAGTAATTACTGATTTCCCCTGTCATCTAATATACATAGTTTAAAATAATACACAGTATCACCATTAACAATGACTATTAAAACTACTGAGTGATGTTTGATATTTGGGGGAATTTTTTTGCCCTTAAAACATATTCCAGTAAAAATATACAGCATTGTTTTCTAGTTAGTTTAATTTTTTAACTAATTGCTTTAACTAACATTTTCTCTGTATGTTTTACTTGCTTCTGTTTGTTTTAAATTTTACAAGTTTTTGTTTGGTTTTTATAAAAATTGTACAGCATATATACATTTCAAAAGTCAATATTGCTCAGCTGGTCAGAACATCATGCTGATGCACCAGAGTTGCTAGTTCGATCCCCAGTCAGGGCACAGACAATCAGCCAATGAGTGAATCAGTAAGTGGAACAACAAACTGAGGTTTCTCTCTCTCTCCATTTTCTCTCTCAAGTAAATAAATAAAATTTCTAAAAATTCAATGCTCACTATTGCTTCAAACCCATTTCATCTAATTTATCCTCCTTTCCCCTCATTTTCATAAATTTCTGGTTGATTGATAGTGTGGCTTTTCGCAAATGTCTGTTTCCCTCTTTCCTACCCCAAAGGTAGCACATACCCGACACTTCTTTGCATCTTGGATTTTCCACTACATCATAGACATCCCTCCACATTATTTCAAAGTGACATCCCTCCCCCTGGCAGGTGTGGCTCAGTTGGGTGGAGCACTGACCTGTACACCCACAGGCTGCAGGTTCGATTCCTGCTGAGGGCACCTGCCTAGGCTGCGGTTTGATCCCTGGTTGGGGCACTTACAGTAAGCAACCAATCGATATTTCTCTCTCACGTTGGTGTTTCTCTCCCTCCCTCTCCCTTCCCCTCCCTCTGAAAGCAATGAAAACTGTCCTTGGGTGAGGCTAGAAGACAGCAAAACAAAGCAAACAGGAGAGACCCCCCTCATTCTTTCTGTCAGCGGCACGTTACCCCGCCGTGTGGAGGTGCCCCGGCTTCTCAACTCCCCCCGCTCTCCCTGAGCGCGTTCTCACCTTTGCAGCTGCAGACTCGGCGTGTCCGTCTTAAATGGCTGTTCANTCTGGACATGTCATTAGAAATTTGAGAGCTGAATGGACGCATTTGACTCTTTAGTCAGTTCGCTGTTTCAACATTTGTTGAGTAACCACCATGTTCCAGGTGTTACAGTCAGAACTTGAACTTGGGGCCGAGTCACAGACTGCAGGCCTGAAGGAAGGGGTGAGGGGCAACTGGGAATCCAGCCTCGCCCCAGGAGTGGGGCTGAGGCTCTAGGGAGGAGGCAGCAGAAAGTTCCAGGGGCAGAAGTGCCAGGGAGCCCCCGCCCCAGGAAAACTGGGGCTGGCTCAGATTGGAGCCTGTACAGCAGGGGAACAACCACAAGAGGGAGCCAGGTCACAGCTGGTGCTCCCTGAGGGGAGGGACGGCTTCCCTGAAGGCAAGGTCACTTCCCTGGGGCTTTCCAGGGGTAAAGAAGCAAAGGCAGCACCATCCAGAACATGTCCAAACCACAGACTCCCCATCCCTCCCCCTCCCTCTCCGAGGGCTGGTTCATAGATCTGGGTGAAGCCTGCACTTTTTAACAGGCTCCCAGATTCTTTCATGTCATTGTGATTTGAAAACCACCTCTCTACCCGACTCCTTTGGTCCTTGACATAAATTAGTTCGTATGGTTGCTTTTCTCTCTGTGTACTTTTTATTTTCTTCACAGTAACCAGTATCTTTAAGCCACACATTTAGAAAGCATTCAAGTTGAACTCTTAAAAATACCTCCTCTCTCTGTTTTTTAATCCACATCAGAGGACGCTTTGTCATTCAATCTTCTGTTTTTTTGAGAGAGGGAGAAGGGAGAGAGACAAACATCCATGCAAACCCACAATCTAGAAATGAGCCCTGACCCGGAATTGAACCCACAACCTTTTTGTTACAGTAGGATGTCCCAACCCACTCAGCCACGGTGGCCAAAGCTAGACCTTCCCTCCTCCTAGACACCTGCAGATCTACTCCACACCCTCTTAACTCATCGGCTGACCCCAGGTTGAGGAAGCGGTCATCTTATCCAGGCCTCAGTAGACTCGATGTCACGCACATGACTCTAGGGAATGTGGAAAAATATGACGCTGGTACATCACGGCTAGACTCCGATGGACTCTTCATTACTCGCATGAACCTCCCTCACCCTGTGCCCAACAGAACTGGCGCTGGTTGCAGGTAGTTGCAAGGAACAGACCACTCTGCATCCTGTTCAGGGCAAACCTCAAATCTGAAGGCAAACTCCGTCAAATCCCTGGGAGCAGCCCATTCATAGTAACACACACTGGGCCCTGAATCAATGTGCCAAATGAATCCGGGCCAGCCTGATGTTAACTGCCAATCAAATGACCAGGTGGTCATTCTCAGTGACCATCACCCAGAATCCCCTGTCCCAAGTCCCAGCATCCCTCACACCCGGGGGAAATAACTGGCCATGGACCGGTGAGAAGATCCAGTGTGAACATCACTAACAGATTTCTTGCTGCTAGTCAGAGCTGTGGGTAGAGCAACCAAGTGTGTGTGTGTGTGTGTGTGTGTGTGTGTGTATGTTCTTTTTATGTGTATGTGTGTATACCTGTGTGACTGTGTGTTCATGTGTCTGTGTGTGTGTGCTGATGTGTGTGTGCTGATGTGTGTGTGTGTGTATTTGAGGAGAGCAGGGTTGCTAGTTGGAGCCCCACAAGTCCTGCCATGAGTACTGGGGACAGAAAGGAGCAGACCTAAGGGACAGAGGTCAATCCCATTCCAGGTCAGCATAGGGGGACGTACTAGGACCCTGGCACAGATCTCACAAGGGCTACCAGAAACGTCGAGGAATTGTAGGAGTCTCCCACCATCCATTTCTATAAGAATGGCCATTTCCTACAGGAGAAAAGCCCACATGACCAAGGCTGATCAGGCTCACAGTTCTGGGATCCTACCTCTGACCACCACCACCCCAAAACCTCCCCTCTCCCTGCCTCTCATCTTCTCTTCTGTTCCCTGTCCTCTCCTTGTCCCTGTCACCCTTCCCTGACTCCATTCTTCCCCACAATGTTTCTGACTCCCCACCCTCATTCCATTCAGTCTCTTTCATTCCTCTCCAGACCCTGGGCACTACAGCTGGGGGCATTGGGCAAGCAGGTGCCTGTGACAATGAGGACGGTCCCTGTGAGGACACCCACCAGGCTGATGGCCAGTCCTAGGGCTCAGACCAGGGTCTCTGTGGTGTCTGGCACTGAGCTGGGCACCTGGGGCTCTGGGAGAGAAAGGAAGGTCGGGGTGCAGGGAGGGATTCTGGGGTAAAGGAGAGCTGAACTGAGAGGAGTGGGCTGGAAGGCTCCACACCCCAGTGAAGGAGGAACGGCCATCCTGGCCCCAGTGCCCCCGACAGCTGCAGGCAGTGTCTGCCGAGGGCACGAAGGTCAGGTATTAGAAGTTGGGGAGCAAGTGCTCGGGCTGGGAATAGAAGCTGCTCTGGGCCACCCTGTCGGCGAGTGTTTGACCACTGCACCTCCCAGTGGCGTTGATCACAGGGGGAAGATGTTGTCCAGGATGCAGATGAGGACGTTGGGCTGGCCCAGTTGCACAGGAGACTTGGGGAGCACAGTCACCCTCGGAGGCACGAGGAGAAACGACGCCCTGAATCCCAAAGGATCATCCCTGCAGCTGGGCCTTATGAGGACTGGGACCGAGGGACATTTCCTCCTATGCAGCCATCTGTGGGCAGGTGGCCCCTGGGACTGGAGCGGATGGGGGCAGAGGGAGGAGAGACTGAGGGGGCAGTGGGGGCTCCAGCAGCTCCTGCATCTGACAGGCCCCTGAAGGGGAGTCCTGGTGGGAGGGCGCCTTCCTCCAGAAGGAGGGGCTGCGGAGGGGCTGGGAGAGATCTAGAGCCTCCTGGGAAAGGAAGGGGCTCAGCACCACAGGCGCAGACTCTGGGAGCCCAGTGCCAGTGCAGATGGGGGCCTGTGAGGTGGGAGGAGGCGGCTCTGGGCTTCCCTTGGCTGCAGGAGGAGGGGGAGTCAGAGGAAGGGCCAGGTACCGCTGGTGGCTCTGGTGTGGATGGAGCATTCCAGCAAAATATCCAGATGAGCTGTCATCGTCACAATGCTGGCCAGCCCCTCCTCTTCAGCTCCACAGAGACCAGCTGCTCCCCTTGAACTCATGGGTGAGCTGTCCCAAGGCCCCGTAGGACTGGTGGAAGGATGGCCCATAGGTGTGCATGTGGTCAGCTGAGTTCAGGTCAGGGAGAGAGAAGAAATGTGTACGTCTCATCCATGACACGTGCTATGTTAAGTCTCTGAGCCTGAGCCCCACCTGGGTTCTCAGGGGACAAGCCCTGTTCTGACCTGAGCTGGTCCTTGGAGACTGGAAGGGCTGCTGGGCTAGAAGGGAGAGGACCGAGGGGAACTGATACGTGCCGGACACTCTGGCCACACAGAGACTCGGGTGTGGCCCGGCCCACCAGGCTGGGAAGCGCAGAGGCTGCCTAGCAACGTGCTCAGGGTCCCCGAGGTGAGATCCTGGCCCTGACCCGCTGTTCCAACTGCGCTGTCAGGTCCCATGTGTGAGATGAGGGTGCGTGGGCGTGCGGTGAGGAGGTGAGTGAGGGCAGGAGCACCGGTGGGCTTCGGGCACAGAGATGCCGCGTGGATGGGTGTGAGGGGAAAAGGCGGTGGTGGCAGGGGTAAGATTTGTGACATAGGAACCAGAGGCGAGGACAAGGCGGCCCAAGGGATGGCTGAGAGCACTGGGAAAGAGGTCAGAAATTCAAGGTTCGTGTCTGATTCGCCCATCTCAGGGCGTCGTGATTGGACCTGTCTCTTCCCATAACTGAAATCAGTTTTCTGAAAATTATTGGTTAAGTTGTAATTGATAAGGTTCCTTTTTTCTCTTATTTTCTCTGTTTATGTTGCAACTTCTGCTTAATTATATTTTATATCTTAAAATTCAATATTATTTTTGTACTACTTCCAAGTGTACAGCATAGCATTTAGACAATCATACACTTTTCAAAGTGTCCCCTCTGGTATTTCAAGCGCCCACCTGGCACTGTAGAGTTGTAACGAATTGTTGACTATATTCCCTGTGCTGTACATTACACCCCCAAGACTGTTTTGTAACTACTGTGTGTACTTCTTAATCCCTTCACTTTTTCCGCCCAGCCCCCGACTCTCCTCCTCTCTGGCAACCATCAGCCTCTTCCCTGTATCTGCTAAGATCCCTATAGCATTCTGGGAAGTTGTCTGTTCAGGAGTCACTGAGGGATGGCTGTGTGCCCAGCACGATGCCAAAGAAACACAGACAAACCAGCTGTGGACCCCACATACACAGGGCTCACTTCTGGAGCAGAACAAAGACAGATAAACAGGTGACCAGGGATGAGAGCTGCAGTAGAACCGGACTTGAAGTCAGGAAGGGGTGGAGAAATCAGAGTGCTGGGAGGCAGAAGGATGGAGGTTTGGGAGGAATAGGGGAGGCACCTGAACCTGAAAAAGTCTGAGCCAGACCCTGGCTGGCTGGACTGAGCTGCACTTGTCCTTTAGGTTCAGAAGGGACATGAGAGGTGAGAGGGAGTGGGGCTCTCCTGGGAAGGGAAGTTGCCCTTGAACCTCAGAGGGAGAGGAACAATTCATGCTCTTTACTGTCTCTCACATGAGACAACACCCCAAATGTCTTCACCCAGTGGCCATCAGCTCTCACCATTGATGACCCCAGCTTCGTGGGGGCCCAGGAGGGTCATCAAGGTGTGGAGTCCCAGTGGTCTCACTGAGGACCACTGCCCTCTGGTGCTTTAACTAAACAAGTCTCTGTGGGTGTGGGGGTAGAGGAACAAGGCAGAGGTAAAGAAGAGGAAACCAGACTCTAGAATGGGGGAGCACCCTGCTGTATTCAGCCAATCAGAGACATCCTCTGTGTTCATGTGGCTGTTGCTGGGCAAAAAAGGGAAGAAGAGCCTGGGTGAGGAGACCAAAGAATTCACTGGGTCCTTGTGCACCAGGGAGGCTTGGTCCATGAGAGCGTCAAAAGGAAATTTCTGTTTGGGGGCCAAGGAGGGACTTCTGTCAACTGTTACCACATCCTCCAAGAGGGACACGGGGAGAACAGGCTGTCAGAGCAGTGAATAGCTGAGCTCGGACAGACCCTCCCTCAGAGCTGGTCCGCAGTGCAGACAGTCATGCTCTCCCTGGGAGTTTCTGCACATGAATTTGGGGTTAAAATGTAAGTTTTACTTAGAAATTTGAAACTGGAATCCGTGGTTATTCGATAGAGTAAAAATACTTTAAACCTGTTAATCACTTTAGAAAGTACTTTTATTTCATTGTGTGAGACAAACAATGTGCTAACTGTTGGAGATGCTCAGTCTCAGGAAGGCTGTGAGGAGCGTCAGTGGACTGATCAGAGGCAGAGGGTGCTGTGTGACCTCCATTTGTCCCCACGGGTTCCTGGGCACCCTTCTGCATGTTGCCTGGGGCTGACCTGAATCCCACACTCGCCTTGGCTTCTGGCTGGGCTCGGCCCATGGGAGGCATTGGCAGAATTTCATTCAATATTAAAAGTATCTATATCAAGCTCACTGTCCTTCCAGGTAAAGAAAAATCGAACCGAATGTCTGCAGACCGTTTGTCAGAGACCATGAAATAATGATTTTCAACGTGGAAGGGATCTAAGGAAGCATCAGAGTCTGTGGGTCCAAAGCCAGCTGCAGGAGAGAATCACCTGGGGAGCTTGCTGAGAACATGGACTCCTGGGCTCCATCCTGCCCTGAGTTAAAGTAGTCTTTCCAAGGGCAGGGACAGGGCATCTGTGCGCTTAATGTGATACTTAGGTGATTCTCAGGCTGACTTCTGGCAAAAAAACAAAACCAAAACCAAAAACCTTCTGATGTACTTCTCTTGATGGATAAAGGGACCCTCCACTGAGTGGGGCAGATCACGGCTTCTGACTGCAAATCAACCAACTCACAACTGGCAACAGACGTGGGCGGCACAGTTTACGGGAACTGTCACCTTAGTTCTTTCTGTGCGCTTCCCCCAGCCCAGCACACCGTGGGCGCTCAGTAGCTATTTGCCCATGAACCAGTGGTCGCCCCCTGCTTGGGTCCCTCCCCACCTTTCTCCTGTTGGGGGTGGGGGGGTGGGGGTGGAGCTGGAACCGTAGGTCTATCAGACACCAGATCCGTGATGAGGGAGAGCTTGTGATAAGGATGTTGTTGCTTTGTTTAGTACCAAACGGGGATTGAGTGCTTTTAATTTCAAAATATATTGGGGATTTTTAAATGTATGAGGTTTTTGTTATTAACTTCTAGCCTAATGGCACTATAATCAAGAATCTTGTCAGTATGAGGCATGTTGGGACTTCACTGAGACTTGCTCTGTGGTTGGAATGTGGTCAGTGTTGGTAATGCTTCCCATGTGCTCTGTCAGGTGATGAGTTTTATCATGTTCCTTGGTTCAGGTGTGTTCACTTTTTTCATTCTTATATCTTTCCTTTTGGGGGGGTGGACCTATAAATAAGTAAGACTAGTATATTTACTTCTTTTAAAGACTTTTATTTATTTAATTTTGGAGAGGGCAAGGGAGAGATGAAGAGAGGGAGAGAAATAGTCTGTGGTTGCCTGTGGCGTGACCCTGCTGGGGACCTGGCCCACAACTTGGTGTGTGCCCTAGACTGGGAATCGAACTGGTGACCCTTTGGTTTGCAGGATGGCACTCAATCCACTGAGCCACACCAGCCAGGGCTACAACTGGTATATTTAACATCGAGCTACGACTGTATGATTTTTCTATTTGTTTCTATTTTTTAAATCAATATTTGCCCTCTATCTGTTCAGGTTATTAGGAGCTTAGTTTTGGGAGTTATATTTTCAATGAATCGAGGCTTTTCCCAGTTTGTACTGACAGTCTTGTTCTGTCTGATGTTAACACGGCAGCACAGCTTTCTGTTTGTCAGTGTTTGTTTGGCATGTGCAGGTCTATGCACGATGCTTCAGGTAGAGCTCTTGTAACTGTCATAAAGGCGGATTTTGCTTTGGCTTCAGTCTGACAATCCCTGTCTTCTCATTGGTGGTTCAGTCCTCGTATTAGTCAAAGGGAGCAAAGTTGCTTCTCCAACAAGTACAAGCAATCCCAGTGGCTGACAAAAGACAGGGTGACCTTTCACCCACGTGCAGTCTGAGGCAGGTTGCAGCCTCTCAGTAGCTCTTCTCCAGAAAGTGACTCATGAACCCAGGGAGCTGCATGTTGCATCTCCACTACCAAGAAGAACTTTGCTTCCAGATGTGCAGACTGGAGGGAGAGCCTGGGGAAGGCACGTCCGTTCCCAGAGCTTTGGACAGAGACCCCGTGCTATCTCTGCTCCCAACCCACCGGCAAGGACCAAACAGTGGCCCATTCATGTGTGATGGGGGTTGAGAAAAGGCAGTTTAGTCGTGTGTTCAGGAAGAAGGAATGGCTTCGTGACCACAGACATAGTCTTTGCTCATCCCCACTATACTTACCGTGATTATTGGTGTATTTGGACTCATTTCTAATACCTGATTTAAACATGTTTTAAATGTAGGTATTCATATGGCAAATCTTCTTAAGCTTTGCCTGCTTGAGAAAACGTTTGTTGTAGCATTACTTTTAAAGAAAATTTAGCTGTGCATTAAGTTCTACATTTGAAGTTTTTCTCTATGTCTTAAATGATATCAGCCGAATGTCATTTTGCATCCAGTGTTACAGTTAGGAAATCTGATGTCAATCTGTCCTTTGGGAATCTTTCAAATTTTCCCATTGTCTTTGATATTTTGTTTTCTTGTAGCTAAAATGGGTTTTTCCTTCTCTTGCTGTAGGATGTTGTGGGTCTTCTCTACTGTTTGATGCTGGAAGTTCATTTCTTTCATCCTCTCTATTTTTATTTTTTTCTCTCTTTGAAATTCATATTATCCTTGTTAGAGCACTGATCTCCTCCCTCTCTTTTGAATTTTCTATTCTATATTCAATTTCTTTTTATCATTTTATTCAATTACAGGTGACATACAATATCATATCAGTTTCAGGTGTACCCCACAGTGACTAGGCATTTACATACTTTAAGAAGCAACCAGCTCCAGTGAGGCTGATACCCACCCGCACCCACACACAGTTATTACAACGTTACTGACTGTTTCCTACGCTGGACTTCACATCCTGTGACTCTTCCGCAACCGCCAATTCCTACTTCTCCATCCCTTCACCCTTTTCACCCGCTCCCCCAGCCTCCCTCCCATCTGGCAACCACCATTCTGTTCTCTGCGTCTATGAGTGTTTTCTGTCTTGTTGGCTTGTTTCTTTTGTTTTTTAGATTCGACCTATAAGTGAAAGCATATGGTGTTTCTCTTTCTCTGTTAGACTTTATATTCCATTTCTTTATCCTTCTTTTATTCTGGAGAGTTCTTCAGTGCAGTCCTCTGACTTACTCATTGTTTTTCAGGTGTGTCTCTCACACTATTTATTGCCATTAATGGTGTTTTATTTGGACTATTATATATTTTACACCTAGAACTTCTCTATAGATTTCCCTGTATTCCCTATATTTTTATAATAGCTTCTTTCATTTTTAATGCATTGTCATGCCCCTTTTACATGGCTAGTCTATATTTTCTAATACTTCCTTTTTTAAGGACAGATATGGCCTGTTTGTTGGTTTTTCTTTTGAGGTGGTGACACTCTTTAAAGACAGGGGGGTGTTGTTTTGTCTGGTGTGTGCGCACCTGTGTCGGTGCCCTGTGTGTACAGAGAAGGACGGGAAGGAGTGCTGGTGAGGTGCTGGGAGAGTGAATGACATGGCAGTCAGTTGTGACCGTTGTCCCCGTATCCTCTGGACTCCAGCAGGGACTTCAGTCCCAATTTTCCTTCCAACCCTCATACAGCTGTATGATAGTCAGGGTCTGGCGCTGTCTCGTGCACCATGGGACAGGCAATGACTGTCCAAGGACAATAATGGGGAAGGCAAGAGCAGACACATGGTTTTTCACTGTTGTTCAGTTACAGTTGTCCCACCATTTCCCCCACTGCTCCCCTCTGCCCCATGAAGAGCAGACTTTTCTGACGGGTCTCTCGCACTACAGTGAGCAGCTGGCTTGCTTGTTCAAAGCACCTTTCATTCTCACCAGGTGTCCTCCCTACTTTCCCTCTGTGGTTTCCCAGGGTTCATTTGTATGTGTGGGAAATGACAACACATGCTAATTTATCCTGGCAGGAAGCAGTGTCTCTATTAGTTTTTTGTAATATTTATGTATGAACAACATTTTCTCCAAGATGAAAAGATCAGTGGGTCATGATTTAGTGAATCTTTGTCATACAGCCTTCCCACTTCCCAAATGCTAGTATGGTGTTAAATAAATGCTTGTCAAATAAACAAAAATAAAAGTTAAATAAAGTGGGAGACTTCCAGCCAACATGGAGGCATAGGTAGACACACTGTGCCTCCTCACCCACCAAAAGAAGGACAACAATGAATTTAAAAGCAAACAACAACCAGAACTGACAGAAAATAAAACTGTATGGAAGTCTGACAACTGAGCACTTAAAGAAGAAACATTCATCCAGCCTGGTAAGAGGGTTGGAGACCGGCAGCTGGGTAGAGAGGACTTGAGGCCAGATGGCAGCTGGCAGACCAAGGAGTCTCACATTTGTGTGCAGATAAACCGGGAGGAACAACTGGGGAGTGAGACAGACCGTGCAACCCAGGGTACCAGTGGGGAAATAAAGCCTCAAAGCCTCTGGTTGACAATTCCTGTGGGAGTTGAGGTGCCAGCAGGAGAAACTCCCAGCATCACAGGAAAGTTTGTTGGAGAGAACAACAGGATCACAGAACATACCCAAGCCCACCCAGGGATCAGCACCAAAAGGACCCAATTTGCTTGTGGATAGCAGGGGAAGTGACTGAAAACTGTCAGGGAACAGAGCAAGCAACATTTTTCCCCCTTAGAACTCTCCCCCACATACAGTACCACAATGCAGCGGCATGGGTTGCCACCCTCTGGTGAACAACTAAGGCTCTGCTCCTTAGGGTCTAACAGGTGCACCAAGACATATAAAAAAGTGGCCCAAATGAAAGAACAGATCAAAGTTCCTGAAAAAATATAACTGAGCAAAGAAGAGATAGCCAATCTATCAGATGCATAGTTCAAAACACTGGTAATCAGAATCCTCACAAAAATGGCTGAGTATGGTGGTAAATTAGATGGGAAATAATGAAAGCTATGCTAAGTAAAATGAAGGAAAATGTACAAGGAATCAAAAGTGAAGGGAAGGAAACTGGGACTCAAATCAATGGTTTGGACCTAAAAGAAAAAATAAACATTTAACCAGAACAGACTGAAGAAACAAGAATTCAAAAAAATGAGGAGAAGCTTAGGAAGCCCCACAACATCTTTAAATGTTCAACATCCGAATCATAGGGGTCCCAGAGGAACAGCAAGAATTGAAAACTTATTTGAACAAATAATGAAGGAAAACTTCCCCAATCTGGCAAAGGAAATAGGCTTCCAGGAAGTCCAGGAAGCTCAGAGTCCCAAACAAGTTGGACCCAAGGAGGAACACACCAAGGCACATCGTCATTAAGTTACCCAAGATGAAGGATAAATAGAGAATCTTAAAAGCTGCAAGTGAAAAGGAGACAGTTACCTACAAAGGAGTGCCCATAAGACAATCAGCCAACTTCTCAAAAGAAATCTTGCAGGGAAGAAGGGGATGGAAAGAAGTATTTGAATTCATGAAATCCAAAGATCTACATCCAAGATTGCTCTATCCAACAAAGCTTTCATTTAGAATGGAAGAGCAGATAAAGTACTTCTCAGATAAGGTCAAGTTAAAGGAGTTCACCATCACCAAGCCCTTATTATATGAAGGGATCAAGGTACTTATTTAAGAAATAGAAGACAAAAATCTGAAAAGTAAAATGACATCAAACTCACAGTTATTAGCAACCAAACCTAAAACAAAAAACAAACTAGGCAAACAACTAGAACAGGAACAGAATCACAGAAATGGACATCAGCAGAGGAGTGGGAGGGTGAGAGGGGAAAAGGAACAGAGAATAAGTAGCATAAGTGGTAGGTGGAAAATAGACAGGGGGAAGGTAAGAATAGTATGAGAATTGTAGAAGCCAGAGAACTTATGTGTGTTACCCATGGACATGAACTAAAGGAGGGGAATGTGGGTGGGAGGGGGTGTGTGGGTGGAGGGGAATAAAGGGGGGAAATGGTGGGACAACATTAATAGCATAAGCAATATAATATATAAAAATAATAAAATAAATAAAAAGAAAAAAGTTAAATAAAGTGAATACCAGTGGTTCTAAGGAGAGACATCCCATACTGGGAACAAATACCAGAAATAGATACAGGCTCATCAAAAATATCTGAGTAAACTGTCTACTCTTTGACTATGACAGATTCAATTACTCTACATGGTCCAAAACAATGATTTGAAGAAAATGGTAGTTGTATCTATCTTGTTCTCTGGCCTGATAAGTTAAGGTGTTAGACGATATTATTCAGTAAATACAGATCTATGAAACACCTACTCTGCCCAGGGCACTGTGCCCTGCAGGGAAACAGAGACGAGGAGGACAGGGCCCCTCCTTCTGGAAATGTGTTGTCCAATACAGTAAAGACCTGCCCATGTGGCTATGGAACCCTTGCAATCCTGCCAGCTGGATGAGATATACTTTAAACATAAAGTGACTGGAATTCAAAGGTTAAAATATGTGTTATTTGTATTACACTACATCTTATATTATATTACAGATGCTCTTTGACTTATAATTGGGTGACATCCCGATAAACTTATTGTAAGTTGAAAATATTAAACTTCAAAAATGCATTTAGGCCTTGGCTGGGTGGCTCAGTTTGTTGGTGTCGGGGCCTAAAGACACCAACAAACCAGATTGCATCTGGCTCGGCAGATGCAATCTATCAAGAAGATCGCACCAGGAGGGCTTGGCTAAGGCAACCCAAACAGGATACTGTAGCCGAGCCAGGTAGCCCCCACCCTTGGGGGCATCCCTGGATCACGAGTACTAACTACCAATCAAGATGCTGATCACACGCCCACCCACCAACCATCGCTAAGAGCATGCAGTGAGCATGCACAGGACAACCTATCAGAACCACTTCTCCTTTCCCCCTGCCCCCTATATAACAGCCCCGCCCAAAATAAAATTTGCAGCTTGATCAGAATCCTTTGTCTTGCTGCCATTCTTCGCGCCTCTTGTTCCCATCCCTATTCATCTGTTTCAGGTAGACTCGGGACCCCAGTTGACTGTTCCGTGGGACGGAACAACTGGCGCCCAACGTGGGGCCCCCGGAGACTGCTTGAACGGACCGCCGTACCCGTAAACCGATACCCGCTCGAAGCGCCACGACTGCCCGACCGCAAGACGACTTCTGGATTGTGACCGCCCCCCCAGACAGTGGCATTGGCCGGGTAAGGCCCAATCATGGGAGAAGCATGTTCACAGAATGATATATTTGTTAGCCAATTAAAAGAATCCCTCAAGGTGCGTAGAATTCGGGTTCGTAAGGAAGATTTACATTCATTTTTTGCTTTTATTTTTAAAACGTGTCCATGGTTCCCCCAGGAAGGCACGATTGACTCTCGAATATGGAATCGGGTCGGGGATTGCCTTAACTATTACTACCGTGTTTTTGGCCCCCAGACTGTCCCTAATACCGCCTTCAATTATTATAACCTCATAAAAGACGTCCTCACTAATCAGTGT
>NW_028084016.1:0-959 GCF_014824575.4 Sturnira hondurensis
CCCACCTGAGGAGACCATGACCCTGCCTCACCTCCACCTCTCAAACCCTCTAACACTCTCCACCCTTTCTCCAAGGCCTCTATCCTTCTCCCAGCCAGGCCTCAAGATCAAGGACCAGCTCCCTTCACCAGTGTTGCCCTGAATGCCCGGACACAGTCTCCACTCCATAAGTGGCTGGTCCAGCGCTCTCTCTATGGCCTAAAAAAAAATAATCCCTTTCGATTCCCAGTCAGGGCACATGCCTGGGTTGCAGCTGGTTCCTTGCAGGCTAACTACCAGCAGGGGATGCACGAAAGGCAACCATACATTGATGTTTCTCTCCCTCTCTCCTTCCCCTCTAAAAATAAATAAATAAATAAATAAATAAAATCTAAAAAAAAAAAAATAATAATCCCTGTAGCCTCTTGTAAGTAGCACAAGTATGTGTATGTGCAAACACATACACACTTGGCAGGAAGGAACTGACCTCTGGGGGGAAGCAGGGGGTGCCCGGGGCCACCCCTCTACCTGACAGCGTTTTTGAGGATCTGTCTCCTCTCCCTATGCACCAAGTCTTGAGGCTAAAACTACCCCAGGGGCATCAGGAAGTCCTTCCAGCTTAAATTGATCTAGCTCAAATCAAACCAATTTCTATCCCTTCACTGAACATTCTCAGGTGGGCAATGAGGATCCCGAGTCACGCTGTGGTAGAAGGAAGGAGAGATTTGCTAGGTCACCTGAGAACTCTGTGCTGAGAGCAGAGTTGAAAAAGTGTCTCCCTGGGTAGAGATAAGGAGAGACTTCCAGTGTCTGAGTGACTTAAACCATGGTACTCCCCCAGTTTTCCGAGCTAAGCAGGAAAGCCTACCACCTCCCTCTGACACCCAGTCCAGTCAATGTCTCCCTGAGCTCACTGGATGTAACAGTCTCTGCCCTGGAGACTTTGGTCCTGTCTCAGGCATCAGCTTAACCCAGCGGAG
>NW_028084017.1:0-628 GCF_014824575.4 Sturnira hondurensis
GAAAAATATAATCTTCCAAAACTCAATGAAGAAGAAGTAGAAAGCCTGAACAGAACAACAGCAAATGAAATTGAAGCAGTAATCAGAAAACTCCCATCACACAAAAGCCCTGGGCCAGATGATTTCACAGGAGAATTCTACAAACCTTTTAAAGAAGAGCTAACCCCTATTCTTCACAGACTATTCCAAAAAATCAAAAAGGAGGAAAAACTCCCAAACTCTTTTTATGAAGCCAGCATCATCCTAATTCCAAAACCAGACAGAGACGCAACAAAGAAAGAAAACTTTAGGCCAATATCGCTTATCAACATAGATGCTAAAATCCTCAGCAAAATATTGGCAAATCACATCCAACAATACATCAAGAAGATCATACACCATGACCAAGTGGGATTCACCCCAGGGATGAGAAGATGGTTCAATATCCGCAAATTAGTAAATGTAATACACCACATAAACAAAAGGAAAGACAAAAACCACATGGTCATATCAGTAGATGCAGAAAAAGCTTTTGATAAGGTACAACACCCATTTATGATAAAGAGTACAGCAAAGTGGGAATAGAGGGAGAATTCCCCAATATAATAAAGGCCATATACGAAAGACCTACAGCCAACATCATACTCAA
>NW_028084018.1:0-940 GCF_014824575.4 Sturnira hondurensis
GAACAGGCCAATAACAGCAAATGAAATTGAAGAAGTAATAAAAAAACTCCCATCACACAAAAGCCCTGGACCAGATGGTTTCACAGGAAAATTCTATCAAGCTTTTAAGGAAGAGCTAACCCTTATTGTTCACAGACTATTCCAAAAAATCCAAAAGGAGGGAAAACTTCCCAACTCTTTATGAAGCCAGCATCACCCTAATTCCAAAGCCAGATAGAGACACAACAAAGAAAGAAAATTACAGTCCAATATCGCTGATGAACATAGACGCTAAAATCCCCAATAAAATATTGGCAAATCGCATCCAACAATACATCAAAAAGATCATACAACATGACGAACTGGGATTCATCCCAGGGATGCAAGGATGGTTCAATATACGCAAATCAATAAATGTAATACACCAAATAAACAAAAGCAAAGACAAAAATCACATGGTCATATCAATAGATGTGGAAAAAGCTTTTGATAAGGTTCAACACCCATTTATGATAAAGGTACTCAGAAAAATGGGAATAGAGGGAGCATTCCTCAACATAATAAAGGCCATATATGAAAGACCTACAGCCAACATCATACTCAATGGGCAAAAACTAAAAGCTTTTCCACTAAGATCAGGAACAAGACAAGGTTGCCCACTTTCACCACTTCTATTCAATACAGTATTAGAAGTTCTAGCCACAGCGATCAGGCAAGAAAAGGAAGTAAAAGGCATCCAAATCAGAAAGGAGGAAACAAAACTGGCATTGTTCGCAGATGACATGATAGTGTACATGGAAAATCCTATAGCCTCTACCAAAAAAGTGCTTGAACTAATAAACAATTTTGGCAAAACAGTGGCATACAAAGTCAATATCCAGAAATCAAAGGCATTTTTGTATACCAACAATGAAGCAGCAGAAGCAGAAATCAAAAAAAAAAATCCCATTCGATATAGCAA
>NW_028084019.1:0-533 GCF_014824575.4 Sturnira hondurensis
CACTCACTCTGTGAGTTTGGGCACTTCTCTCATCTATGAGAGGAATAATTTAAAAAACCACCTAATAGGGTTGTTGTGAGGATTAAATGAGCTAATGAATTCTTAGCTTTAATATATTAAGTGTATCATGTGGCCTGAGCATTTGCTTCTGTGATTATCATTAGTGCATGGCAGTGTTACAACAGGTGTAGACCCAGGTCTGACACTAATGCTCATCCGGTGGTGTAAATGTACAATCACAAATTATGGTGTGCATGATGAAATAGGTGCACAGAGTGCAGTCAAAGAAATTTTTGATGAGTGGAAGGAGGCATTCTGGTGGCCAGAAAAGGCCCCTTTGAAGAGGTGATATTTAAGCTGAGAGTGAAAGCGGAGGGGAGCCATGGAGGGGTGGTGGCTGGAGTCAGGGAAAGGGAGGGAGTCACAGCCAGAGAGAACAGTGTGGAGCTGGTGTGTGCTAGGAGCTGAAAACAGAAGACTGGATTCTGGAGTCTGGGATAGAGGTGAAAATGGTGTGGCACGAGGTTCATGGG
>NW_028084020.1:0-2532 GCF_014824575.4 Sturnira hondurensis
CCATCACAAACCGCTTTTAGTTACAAAGTTTTAATTTCAGACCCCCCTATGTATGTGGTTACTTTCTGTCTCTGAGTTTGTAAGGCTGTCATGCAGGCCACCCCTGAGCTTGTGAGGTTTAGTATGTGGTGCCGTTTTCGTCCGCAATCACATAACTGTGAGGCCAAGTCATTTTAACAATGAACACCTGTTGGAAAACTGACACTCAGCCGGAACAAAGGGTAGCAGTTCTCTAGGATCTGGAATTAGGTGCCAGCCCCCACGTTGAGTCATTTTTTTTGCAGACTCCGAAGACCGTGGATGGCGAGGAGAACCGTTAGGGAAACAAGGCAGGTGCTTCCGAAGGCAGTGGTGCTTAGGAGCTCGACCCAAAAGTCCACAATCACCCACTAACGACCCAAGAACAAGGGGTCAGGCTGTCTCCTCCCAGCGTCAACTGCGCGTACACGTTCTCTTCCACCTGATTCTACTCTCGAGAGCTCGCTCTCGGCCTCCAGCGTCCTACGGCCGAAGGGCAGGCGCTGCGGGCCTCGTCTCCAGGGTCCCGCCACGCGGGAGCTCAAGCTCTGCTTTCACAAGATCTGGCTAGGCGGGCGGCCCTAGCGGCCTTCCCCGGACGCCGTGTGGTAAGGGGAGCTGACTCGTGGCTCCTTTGCCAATGAGTTCAAAAACGAGTCTGAGAGCCGACCCGCCTCCATCCACGCTTTAGCGCTCCCAAATTCCCGCCTTCGGGAACGGTGCCCGGGCACCTTCCCCGGGGAGGCGGGACCGGAAGGGGAGGGCCTTCCTCCGCCATGGTATCTCGAGGAGTCGTTGGCATTTTCCTCCTCTCTGCGCTCCCCTTCGTGTGTCTGGAACTCCGGCAGGGGGTCCCGGACCTAGGTAAGCGTTGACTTTTTCCTCTCGGCGCTCACACCCCGGTAACTCCCCTGACTGGGTTGCATAAGTACCGGCATTGACTACGACTCCCAGGCTGCATCGCGCCTGCGCTCGTCTTCCGGCGGCGCCGGGCCCCTGCGGGAGCCAGTCCCCGGTTGCCTTGGGGAGGCGGATCCCGCTCGGCGAAAAAGTGTCCCTGCAGATCTGAAGTTTCCCGTGGAAGGAGAGAGACGCACAAAGCCCAGGGACAAACATAGACCCCACTTTCAAGTTGTGCTGATATGCTCAAAAGGAAATAAACAGGGGCGTCGGGATGTAGGCATTCTGTGGATTCTATAAACACATTTCAGTAAGGCCGAGGCAAGAACAGTCCAGACAAAAGGAATTGTGACGTGTTGGAGGAAAAGGACGAAGACCGGAGTGGCTGGGTCGGGGAGATTAAGGGGGTGGGTGGCTGAAGAGAACATTCATTGAGCATCTATTATAAGCCTACGACTAAATGCTTTGTATTCATTATCTGCATTACATCCGTAGGCAGCGGTTACTGTTACAATCATCCCCATTTACAGTTAAGGAAATTGAGATGTAGTGAGGTTAAGTGGCCTAAGGTTTTAAAAAGGTCACTGGATTCAGTGTGGAAAATCAATGTTTAGGAAGGAAGCAACAGGGGAGGCAGTGAAGCTGGTGAGGTTTTTATTTTTTATAAATATTTATTTTTAAAGAGAGGGGATGGGAAGGAGAAAAAGTGGGAGAGAAACATCAATGCGTGGTTGCCTCTCGTGTGTCCCCTACCGGGGACCTGCCCTGCACCCCAGGCATGTGCCCTTACTGGGAATCCAACCTGCGACCTTTTGCTTCACAGTCCCGTGCTCAATCCACTGAGCCACATCAGCCAGGGAAAGTGAGGTTTTTAAAATACGCAAGTAGTGATGGTAGCCCGGACAAGGATGGTATCCGCGGTAATGTGCACAGACGTGGGATATTTACAAAGTACAACCACAGGACTTGATGGATCATTTAGGGTGAGGAAAATGAGGGACTCAAGGATGACTCCTGAGTGTGGTTAGAATAATGCCGAGTAGTTGGTAGTGCCAAAAATAAGAACAATGAAAGGAGAATGGTGGACCTGTGGAGAGCCAGTTCAGTTCTCCCTCATTAAACTTAGTTCTAAAGTTAGAGACCCTGATGAAACTCAGTTTTACCATTTCCTGCCTCTCCACCCTCCCTCAGCCACCCCTAAGAAGTCAGGTCCCCAGAAATGTTGCTTGAAATAAAGTGCTTTTTGTTTTAGAGTTTTAAAAAAATGCTTTAGTCCTGACTGGTATGGCACTGGGGATTGAGTGCACTGGCATACAAACTGAAAGCTTGTGGGTTAGAGTCCTAGTTAGGGCACATGCCTGGGTTGGGGGCCAGGTCCCCAGTTGGTCCCTCCTTACCCTCTCTAATCAATATATATAACATATATACATACATACTAAAATAAAAAAATAAAATGCTTTTAAAAACTTTACAAAGACCTAGAAGCCTGATTCAATTCAAATGTGTTGGAATCTAACAAGACCTTTATCAAAATGACATACAGAAATGTTAAATTCAAATTGACATACTACAGAACTCACTTTGCTTCTTTCCCTTTAGAGCATCCACCTCTAC
>NW_028084021.1:0-1206 GCF_014824575.4 Sturnira hondurensis
GGGAGGGCTTGCTGGGTGCCCAAAGTTGCAGCACTTGAGGGATACTTAAGCAGCAGATTAGACCCACCCTAAGAAGAATGGGGTCTAAATCTTAAGCTGGGATCCCCAGTTTAGAACACCAGAGCCAAAAAGTATACAGATAACCTGCAATGAAAAATGGCAGAGTTGGCTCTGCCGGAGAGAGATGGCTGGAGATGCAGAGAGCTCTTAAAAGATCAATGCGTGAATTTTCATTTGCTTACTTACCTGGGTTCCAGCAAAGCAGGAAATGATTGGCGTGGAGATGCCTGAGGAGGACTGGAGATGGAAACTTTGGGGAGAGTGCAGAGAGTGTACCCACAGGGAACCCACTGCTGACTCAGCTCCAAAGGCCCAGAGCCAATGTGCTCAGGTAGACCACTCTCCCTCTGAGCATAAGCAGCCTGAGGGAAAACAACAGCCCAGTCCCTTGGATCTCTGTTTCTAAAGCCTAACTGCAGAGTACAGAGAGACTAAATTAATAAGAAAAGCAGTCAGCCACAGATGTAAGGCCCTAGCAAAATGCAGGCAGAGAGGGCTAGACAGGCTTGAGGAGAGACTAGGGATGAAGGCATGGAGGAGAGAGCTGAGCGACTGGCCAGTGGGATCCCAGTGCTGCATAGTCTCTCATACATCAGCAGCGATCCTGTTCAGGCAGACCCTTTTCCTCCCAGCAGCAGCAGCAGCCTGAGGGGAAACAATAGCCCCAACCTCTGGAGTAATTCTGTTCTGCCCTATGGGGCTTCATCCAGACTGCCCAGTGCAAAGTAACATATTAACAACTGAAAGAGACAACAATAGACAGCAGATCTCTGGCAGCATCAGAGCAGGCTTCCTAAGGTCAGACAGGGTCGACATCTAACACCATTAGAGGTGGCTCCAGAAAGCAAAAAAACAGTTCTAAGTACTAAAGGCTACTGAGAAAAAGTGACTTTGTTCTTCTCCATGATTAGTGATGTATTCTTTCCCGCAGTGCTCTTCAATATCCAATTCTTGTCCAGCAACTTTGCGCATAATAAGTCATTACAAATTATACCATAGTATTTTCTCTCCTTTCTTATAATAGCTTTAATCTCTTTACATTCTTATTTTACTTATTCATTTGCCATTGATCTGGAGATTGCAATGGGAGATAATTTTGTGGAAATGGGTTTGTTTCCTGGGCCAAAACAATTGATAGATTGAACA
>NW_028084022.1:704727-834257 GCF_014824575.4 Sturnira hondurensis
GACTGGATCAAAAAACTATGGTACATTTACACAATGGAATTCTATGCTGCAGAAAGGAAGAAGGAGCTCCTACCCTTTGCAACATCATGGATGGAACTGGAAAGCATTATGCTGAGCGAAATAAGCCAGGCGGTGAAAGACAAATACCATATGATATCACCTTTAACAGGAATCTAAACAACAAAACAAAGAAGCAAGCAAAATGTAACCAAAGACACTGAAATACAGAATGTGCTGACAGGGTCCAGAGGGGAGAGGGGAGAGAATCACAGGGGAAAAGGGGAAGGACTCACATGAACAAGTATAAAGGACACATGGATAATAACTAAGGTGGGGGGCAGAGATGGGAGGGAGGTGGGGAACACTGGCGGGGCAGGGCTGGGAATATAAGAAAGAAAACTGTACTTGAACAAGAGTTAATTAAAATAAAAAGAAAAAAAACAAATTGAAACACTGAATATCCCACCGTGAAGAAAACAGTGAGAGTATGACAATGTTACCACCTATATCTTGTTCTAGTCCTTCAGTTGTTGGATTATATTTTAGAATTAAGTCATAAATAAATAAATACATAAATAAATAAATAACACAAATAGCCTGCAAAGTAAATCAGGAGAAATGGTTTAACAACACTAGCACTCACTTCAATGTGCTTATGAATTGAGTTCTCAGCCTAAATGAACTGAACATACATATGAAAAGCAGAGAACTCAAGTGTGCAGACAAAGTTAATGCCCATGCGGTTCCCAGTTTTTTTGGTGAAGATACTAATGTAAGTTGCTGGTGCAGCTCACATTTTCCAGGAAAAAAGTAAGGACAGAAATGCATAAGGAAAAGATAAAGTAAGAAGTAATGTAGCATAGGATATTCTGTGTAGACAGTGGAACAACAGAAGTAAGCTATTCCCCATCTTGGAATGTCCACACTAACAAACTTCGCTGCTCAGAAGAATAAGTAACAGCTGACTGCGAAAGCAATTTTCATCCATCTCACAATCTCTGGGTAGTGTTGGCTACAAAGACAGTTGAGCAACTCCTCCTTTGGGGAAACCAAATAGCTCAGCAGGACAATTAGAAGGTCCTGGTCAGGGTGAATACCAAAAGTTAAAAGGGTCACTAAAGGAATGCAGCAGATACTAGGAATGATGGAGCAGGTAATGGTCAGATTAAACAGGAAATTAAAACCCTGATGCAGAGAGAAGGAAATGAAAATGGATGTCAGGCAGTGCTGTGCTGTTAAATATTTAACCACTGACTTTATGTGGAAAAACAATCTTGACATGTAGTCTTTGCTGATTTCCATGGTGTAAATCTTCCCACCACAGCACATTCTAGTTAACAACATAATGTCACTGGACACAGAGTTGGAAAGCAATGTACAATAAAGTCTCATGATCTAGTGCAAACTGGCTCTAGCATGCTTCTGGCAGTAACCTGGGTACCAGTTCCCTATCTGCTACTACCTAGCTATATTATCCTACTAAGTGACTTAATGATTCAAGGTTGCAATTTTCTCATCTGTAAAATATTAACCTCACAAAATCACTGAGAGAATCAAAGGAAACTAGCTTATTTGCATCTAAGATCTCCTGCAGTTATGACTATTTATGGTTCAGTGATAAAGTTGGCCACATTGGTGGCTGTTGCCTTTTCTCACATAACACCAAGTCTTGTGAACAGGCAAAAGACAAGATAATCCTACAGGAAGCTTCTCTAGAATGTGGTAATCAGAACAGAAATCACATTTATATCACCTCAGAGATGACGTCCAAGGCAGTGACCATTCCAGATTTTCTATACTGAAGACATTTCAGAGTGGGGATCTGTTTGGGAAGTGGAGCTAGAGAATCTACACACTTCTATTATTTTAATGTTATATTTATTTGAGATGACATAGAAGTGTACCATGGTGCCTAAGGCCAGTGCAATATATATGTGCCTTTTCTTCCCATGTTGTACTAGGATATGCCTGGTAAAGAATACATAGTGAAAGTATGGTCTGTTCATATTTTGATGTCCAGCAAATCTAAAGGAAGTAAGTCAGTGCTAACTTTCTTTGATTGCTATATTTATGTCATTCTATTGGCTGGTGCCTGGAGGACATAAATTGCCTTTAAGGCCCTCTTTGCTATGCCTCTGAATTAGACAAGTGCTCGACCCATCCCCTTAACCATCATTTAGTGACACTATTAGCTCAGAATGTGTTTTTGAGACCTCTGTACCTCTTCCTTTTGGTTAAATGTAATTGGGAGTAAATAAATGAGGAATCAGAGGTATTAATAAAAGGGACTGGAAGCTTAGCCCCTGCTGGAATTCCCAGGATTTCATGCAGATGGAACACATGAAAAGCAATTCTGGCCTTCATGTGCTCTTGAAGTTGATGAAAGAAAACTCTCACCCAGCTAATTGAAAAAGTCCAAAGTGCAAAGGTGTTTAGTAAGGTATAAGAGACATAATACCTTGTGCTTCCGGAGGCTGCCGGGACTTGTGGGTGTAGAGATGGGAGACTGCTTAGACTTGGGGGTAGAGAGCTGGCTGCTGGAGGTTCCATTTGCTAGTCCAAGGCAAGAGAAAAGAAAGGGATAAAAATCAATACCATACAAAAAAACTTATCCTTCCCCTCCAAAATCACTAAGAACACTGAAACAAGGCACACATATAAACAAATGATTTGATAAGTAGGGCAAAGGTAAAAAGAAACATATTCCTCATAAAGACAAGAAGTGCAATCCTTAAGTTGATTAGAACACTGAGGAGTTTAAGGCAGCAATCTTCCCACCCTTTCCCCTGAGTGCTTCCAATTACAGGGTCTGGTTCTTTTCAAACCTTTTTCATATTCATTATCAAGTTTGACCCTAACAACATTTCTGTGAGGCAGTCTGGGAACCTTTTTTTTGTTTCAACTTTGTGAGAAAATTTGTGCTATTTTAACTGAGAGGAAATATGGATGGTTTGGACCAGGGCACACCCCTCTTGGTGAAAGATGGTGTGGGACAATTGTCAATCTCTCTCTACTCTCTCTTTTCCTGATTAATTCATTGCCCCCTACACACACACAAACACACACACACATTCTCTTTCTCTTTCTACCTCATCCTAGACAAAGAGACCAGAAGGAAAGATAGAGAAGGAGGCTAATCAGGAAGATGAAAAGGCATACAAGAAATACAAAATGAAACATAAAGAAAAGCTCACACAGCAAAATGAAGGGAGGAGATAAATAAAAAAATAGGTGAGAGAGATGCCCTGGCTGGTGTGGGTCAGTGGTTGAGTGCAGGCCTGAGAATCAAAGGGTCGCTGGATGGACTCCCAATTAGAGCACATGCCTGGGTTTTGGGCCAGGTCCACAGTGGGGGCGGTGCGTGAGAGGCAAGCACACACTGATGTTTCTCTCCTTCTCTTTCTCTTTCCCTTATCCTCTGTCCATAAATAAATGAAATCTTTAAAAAATAAGTGAGAGAAAAAGAATTGAGAATAGGGGAGACAGGGAGATAAGGTAAGAGATTAGAAGACATGAATGAAGAAATTTGAATAAGAACAGAAATAGCAAAAGGCAGATAATGGTGGCGAAAGTCAAAGTGCACTCCAATTTGTCTCCAGTCAATAAAATGCTAAAAATTAGAGATTTAGTATTTAAAATCTTCATATTCAGTTGTGTTTGCAATTATTTTATATTCCCTTGCTAATGATGTTTTCAAATATCCAGTCAATTAAAAAGAAATGCAATGCATTGAATGGAACAATTAAACAGCTTTCAAAGTGGATTAATGTTCATATATCTCATGTTAAAATTATTTTTTTAACCTGGGCACCTACATTATTTATTAGAGATATTCTGAAAGGTGCTTTACAGGTAAAGGCAAATATCCCAATGGTTTGAGGATAGGGGACGAGGGAGGGAGAAGGAAATAAAAAGTAAGAAGGAAAGGCAGGAGTGAGGGAGGATAAAGAGAGAGAGACAGAGAGAGAGAGAGAGAAATTGAAAAAGTTATATTGAAAGACAAATACCATATGATCTCCCCTTTAACAGGAAGCTAAACAACAAAACAAACAAGCAAGCAAAATGTAACCAAAGACACTGAAATAGAGAACAGGCTGACAGTGACCAGAGGGAAGAGGGGAGGGAATTTCAGGGGAAATAGGGGAGGAATTTAGAGGAACATATATAAAGGATACATGGACAACAACCTAGAAGGGTGGAAATGGGAGGGAGTGGGGAACACGGGGGTGGGATGGGATGGGCGTAATAGACAGAAAACTGTACTTGAA
This sequence comes from Sturnira hondurensis, assembly GCF_014824575.4. Taxonomy (NCBI): domain Eukaryota; kingdom Metazoa; phylum Chordata; class Mammalia; order Chiroptera; family Phyllostomidae; genus Sturnira; species Sturnira hondurensis. The sequence goes on from NW_028084022.1 coordinate 708,996, forward strand.
AAATAATTAAATAAAAATTAAAAAAAAAAAGTTAAGCAGGAACATGGCCCGAGTGTGTTGCTATCAGTCCCACAGGTAAAGCACAAACTGTTGTGTCATAAATATTTTCTGAGGGTATATTTCATCCACCCCACTTATGGTAATGTTTCCCTAGGTTCTGGGACTTGCATACCAGTTGTAGAGGTGGAATGGACATTGGTATGCTGTTTTCTGCATTTAACCAACTGCAAGTGAGCTGAAAAATGGGAACTTAGGCATGCACTGTGTCTGGCTTTGCCTGTGTATTCACTCATCTCTTACCTATTTATTAATTGAGAGACATTTCTCTCTATTATGGCTTTCTGGAAGTCACTCATTCATTTAGCCAATCATTACAGGGTACTTTCTCTAAGCTATGCCAAGAATTATACATTGGGGTTTCAAAGATGAGTAAGTCACTTCCTGTGGGGAGATAAGCAAGAATACAGTGGGCTAAGTGCTGTGACAAACCCATGTAAGGGTATTAGTGGAGCTCAGAAGAAAAGCTTTGAAATCAGAGAACTGGGAGATTAACAAGAGGAGGCAACACCTGAAAAAGTCTTGAAAATGACTGGAATAGGTAGATTTATAGAGACAGGAAGTACATCAATTGTTGCTAGGGGCTTGCTAGGAGGGGTGGGGGGAAGGATGAGCTGGGGGAAATGGTGTCTGCTAATAGATAAAGAGTTTCTTTCAGGGGAATAAAGACGTTTTGGCATTAAATAGTGGTTATTGTTGCACAACTCTGTGGTTAAACTAAAAAACATTAAATTGTACATTTTAAATGAGTAAATTGTTTGCTATGTGACTTGTATTTCAATAAAGTCATAAAAGAGATGAATTGGAACTAGTTAGGCAGAGACAGTTCAAAGGGTATTCTAGAGTTTAGAATTGTACCAATAAAACCAAAACATGGAGGAGTGAAGGAATACAGTATCTTTACTGAAGTGTAAATAGCTCAAAATGGTTGAACCATAGAGTGCCAGCAGTGAGTTATGAGATGAGACTGGGAGAAGAATAAAAGCCAAAGCCTGAGGGGCTTTTGTGAAGTTCCCATTTGATTTGTGAAAGAAATCTAGAGTGATACCACCAAATTTTCATTTTAAAACTACTACTCCATTAACTGTAGTAAGACTGAGATGAGGTGGGGTGGGATAGGAAAAGAGTAGAAGCAGAGAAGAGTTAGAAGACAATGCATTAATCCAGGTGAGGGGTGATGATAGCTTAAATTAAAGCACTGGGAAGGGAGATAGAGGACCTGGTGGAAGACAGAGACCTAGAGGTCAGACAGATTTAGAGTACTATGTACACATACCATATAAACCACTCAAAGAAGGATATGACCTGTGCCAAATATCACAGAAACCGGGAGACCTAAGTTTAGGGTACTAGGCTTTGTGGTGAATATATCAGGCATTTTAGCCATCATTCTCTAAGAGACACATCTAACATGGTCACCAGAATAACAAGTATTTGATTCCCAAAACAAAAAGTGCAAAAAAAAAAAGGGATTTTCTCTGTTTTGTTGAATGTTGCATCCCAGTTGCTGGAATAAGGCCTGGCATATAGTAGATGCTCAATAAATACCCACTAAATATTTTGGAAAGGGCTCTTTGGAAAAGGCAAGCATCTGTGGAGCCACAGTGGGTCAATGTAATCAGTTACTCTTCAGGAAAAGGAAGGAGTTATTGGACTACCTACATTGCCTGAGAGGCTCCCCAGCAGGTCCTGCCTCTAGTATTCAAGAGAGAGAGCAATCTTGGTGATCTGTCTGAGAGGATATAATGGAAGTCTTCTCCAAAAGCCCTGACCTCAGCCAGAAAGTCTAACAGATGTAGGCATCCCCAGGTAAGTTCTGACATTTTGTTCCACATGGTTGCTGTATTCTTTGGTAACAACTATTCTAGTTTCCCGGCATTTGTCAGCAATAGTAGAAAGTGAAAATTGTGTTTTCCTACTACAGTCTTTTTTTAGGTAGGTTTTATTGATTATGCTATTACAGTTGTCCCATTTTTTTCTCCTTTTCATTCCCCTCCACCCTGCACAAGCACTCCCACCAGCAACACCACCCTCCACCTACTTAGTTCATGTCCATAGGTCCTACATAAAAGTTCTTTGGCTTCTCCATTTCCTACAGTATTCTTAACCTCCCCTTGTCTATATTGTACCTACCATTTATGTTTCTTATTCCCTGTACCTTTTCCCTCACCCCAACCCTGCTGATAACCCTCCATGTGATATCCATTGCTGAGATTCTGTTCCTGTTCTATTTGTTTGCTTAGTTTTTGTTTTGTTTTGTTTCGCTTCAGTTGTTGATAGCTTTGAGTTTGTTGTCATTGTACTGTTCATAGTTTTTGACCATCTTCTTTTCTTAGATAAGTCCCTTTAACATTACATATAATAAAGGCTTGGTGATGATGAACTGCTCTAACTTGACCTTATCTGAGAAGCACTTTATCTGCCCTTCCATTCTAAATGATAGCTTTGCTGGATAGAGCAATCTTGCATGTAGGTCCTTGACTTTCATGACTTCAAATACTTTTCACAGCCTTTTCTTTCCTGCAAGATTTCTTTTGAGAAATCAGCTGGCAGTCTAATGGGAACTCCTTTGTAGGTAACTGTCTCTTTTTCTCTTGCTGCTTTTAAGATTCTCTCATCTTTAATGTTGGGTAATATAATTATGATGTGTCTTGTTGTATTTCTCCTTGGTTGGATCCAACCTCTTTGGGACTCTCTGAGATTCCAGAACTTCCTGGAAGCCTATTTCATTTGCCAGATTACAGAAGTTCTCCTTCATTAGGTTTTCAAATAAGTTTTCAATTTCTTGCTCTTGTTCTCCTTTGGCACTCCTGTGATTTGTATGTTGGAACATTTTAAGTTGTCCCAGAGATTCCTAAGCCTCTCATCATTTTTTTTTGAATTCTTGTTTCTTCATTCTGTTCTGGTTGAATGTTTATTTCTTCTGTGTGCTCCAAATCACTGATTTGAGTCCCAGCTTCCTTCCTGTCACTGTTGGTTCCCTGTATATTTTTCTTTATTTCACTTTGCATAGCCTTCACTTTTTCCTTTATTTTTTGACCATACTCAGTCATTTCTGTGAGCATCCAGATTACCAGTATTTTGAACTCTGAATCTGATAGGTTGACTGTCTCTTCATTGCTTAGTTTCCTTTTTTGAGTTTTCATCTGTTCTTTCATTTAGGCCATATTTCTTTGTCTTAGTGCACTTGTTTCACTGTAAAAGACAGAGGATTAGGTATTCACCAGGGTAGGGCAACCCACTTTGCTGCATTGTGGCACTGTATGTGGGTGAGTGATCAGTGAGGGAACAATGCCACTTCCTCGGCTCTTGCAGCCCTTGCCCCACTTTCAGTCACTTCCCCTGCTACTCACAAGCAAATTGGGCCTTTCTGGTGCTGATTCCCAGGTGGGTGGTTTTGTGTACAGGTTCTAGGACCCATGAGTCTCTCCAATCAACTCTCCTGTGAGACTGGGATTTTCTTCCACTGCCTCACTGCTCACAGATTTTTACAGCCAGAGGTTTTGAGGCTTTCTTTGCCCCAGTATGCCACTTTACCATACATCCTCTCCTGGCTTCCTGTCTCTGCCTCTCCTACCAGTCTGGATGAACATTTCTTCTCCAACTCCTTCATTGTCAGATTCAATTTTCTGGCATTTCTGGTTGCCTGTTGTTTTTAAATTTGTCGTTGTGCTTTTGGTTGTGCAAGGAGGCAAAGTGTATCTATCTATGCCTCCATTTTGGCCAGAAGTCATTTTCCTCTACACTCTTGTCTAGGTGAGGATGAGCCCACTGATCAGCCAAAATGTGGAAAATTATTAACCACAGCATGTGTGCATGTGAGCCAGGTTCCAACTATTGGCCATAGATATGTACACAAAGGTTCTTTTGCACTTCTAATTATTTTTTCAATATCCTCTGAAACTCTCTCACCCCAAAACTTTAGGGTTAAAACTTAAGTACATATTCCATCATTACTTCTCTATGTATTCTCTGTATATATGTTCATAGATGTTTCCCTCCCACTCCCCTAACTAATCAATGTTAAACTATCTGTAGAGGACTTTATTTTGTCCTCAACACTCAATAAGCATTTTGGAAATCAGTTTTTAATCATTTAACTGCCACTCACTACATTGCTGAAAAATGCACATACTTTCTCAGGTTTCTTGATGGAATGAAATCCAAACATGGACATGAGAGAAATGAGAAAATGTAGACTTGCACCAGCTGAAGGAATGCCTACACTTACAAATTAGAGAAATACATTAATATATGCATTTTTTTCTGTGGATTCTGTGTGAAAAACTTGGGTGCCATTTGATATGGATTCTGAAGCCAAGTCATATAAATTTCAAGTAAAAAAAGTAGTAGGGAAAAATGCAAATATGTCTGATGAACTGTCTGTGGTCTTGGACTGGCAAATTCACATGGAAATCTGTCACAGTTCATTTTGATAGTAGTTGGAAATAACATGGCTGTGTGATATCTCTCGTTTTTCTTTATTATTCTTTACTAAAAGTCCCTTGTGATTGTCTCTGAGCTTCCGTTTCTCAGCTGCAATTTGGAAAAGTATTGGGGGAGTCTTTGCCCTCTTTTAATTGTCTTCTCATTTTTCTCCTCAGAACCACAGCATTGTTTCACTGTTGCCATCCTTTATTTTCTCATAGTCCAAATTCTTTCACACCTTTCTTCTCATAGTACAGTTAAGTTTTTCTCTCTACAACAAGGTATGTCAGGAACTTTTCAATCTCCTAAGCCAATTTATCAATCATATCAATAAAAAACAGGGTAATAATTAGTGTTTATTGAGTGTCTATCTTTTTCTCTGTTTCCTCTTCTCCCTATTTGTCATCCTCTCTTTCTCTTTCTCAGACACAGAAACACAGCCAAATTTATTCACATTCTTATTTTAGAAACAATCCAACCAAGTTTTAAAATAAGGTTTAATTCTTTTTTACTGTTGTTCAATTACAGTTGTCTCCATTTTCATACCACCACTTTCCCCCACCCCACCCACCCCTACCTCCAACCCTCCATCCTTCTCCCCCTTGGCTTTCTCCATGGGTCCCTTATACATGTTCCTGAACCCTTGCCCTCCTTTCCCCCATTATCCCTCTTCCCCATCCCCTATGGTTACTATCAGTTTGTTCTCTATTTCAGTGTCTCTGATTATATTTTGCTTGCTTGTTTGTTTTGTTGATTAGGTCCCACTTATAGGTGAGATATGGTATTTGTTTTTCACTGTCTGGTTTATTTCATTTACCATAATGCTCTCTATATCCATCCATGCTGTCATGAAGGGTAGAAGTTCCTTCTGTTTTTCTGCTGTGTAGTATTCCACTGTGTAAATGTAGCACCATTGTTTGATCCAATTATTTACTGATGAGCACTTAGCTATTGTAACAAGGAGGACATACTGAGAGCCTAGAGATATATAAATGTTTTTGTTTTTCAATTACAGTTGAAACACAATATTATATTAGATTAAGGTGTACAACATAGTAACTAGACATTTATATAACTTGTGAAGTGATTGCCCTGATAAATCTAACATGTATCCAACACCATATATAGCCTATTACAATATTATTTACTATATTCTTTATGCTCTATTTTATATCAGCCTGGCTATTCTGTAACTACCAATACATGCTTCTTAATCCCTTCACCATTTTAAGCCATCTCTCCAACACCTCTCGCATATGGCAACCATCAAAATATTCTCTGTGTCTGTGAGTCTGTTTCTCTTCTGCTTATTCATTTACTTTGTTTTGTTGATTACACATATAAGTGAAATCATCTGCCATTTTTCTTTCTCTGTCTGACTTATTTCACTTAGCATAATACCATCTAGGTCCATCTATGCTGTTGCAGATGGCAATACTTCATTATTTTTACAACAATTTTATATTCCATTGTATATATGCACCACTTCTTCTTTATCCATTCATTTATTGGTGGATACTTTGGTTTCTTTATGTCATGGTATTGTAAATAATGCTGCAATGAATATATGGCTGCATGTGTCTTTTTAATTTAGTGTTTTGGGTTTCTTCAGATAAATATTCAGAAATGAAATTGCTGGGTCCTTCTTTGCCTCTTGTTATAACCTCCATTTTAAAGTTGATTTTGTCTGTTATAAGTATTGATACTCCAGCCTTTTTTGTTTGTTTATTTCCATTTTCATGAAATATCTTTTTTCATCATTTTACTTTCAGTCTGTGTGTCTTTCTATCTGAAGGGAGTCTGTTGTAGACAGCATATGTAAGGGTTTTGTTTTGTTATACCTTCAGCCTCCATGTCTTTTGATTGGGGGATTTAATCCATTTGCATTGAAAGTAATTGTTGATAAATATGTACTTATTGTCATTTTAATTTTTATTTTGATCTTTTCTTCTTCTTAAGAAAGAGACTCTAACATTTATTCTAACACTGGTTTGGTGATCAAGAACAACTTTAGCTTTTTCTTGTCTGGGAAGTTCTTTATCTGACCTTTGATTCTAAATGATAGTTTCAATGGATAATCTTGGTTGCAGATCCTTACTTTTTGTCACTTTGAATATTTCTTGCAACCCCTTCTGGCCTGCAATGTTTCTGTTGAAAAAAAGTCAGCTGACAGTCTATGAGAGCATTGTTGTAGGTCATTCACTAACTACTCTTCTCTTGATGCTCTTAAGAGTCTCTCTTTATACTAAAACTTTGTCATTTTATGATGTGTTTTGATGTGGATCTCTTTGGGTTCATTTGTGCTTCTTGGACTTTTATGTCTATTTCTTTTATCAGGTTAGAGAAGTTTTCTATCATTATTTTTTCAAACAGGTTTTCAATTTCATGCTATCTCTCTTCTCCTTCTGACATCCACATGATGCAATATTGGTACACTTGAAGTTTTCATGGGGGCTCCATAAACTATCCTCATTTTGTGGATTCTTTTTTCTCTTTGCTGTCCTGATTGGGTATTTTATGCTTCTTTGCCTTCCAAATTGCTGGCTTGATCTTCTGCTTCATCTACTCTGCTGTTGATTCCCTGTAATGTATTCTTCATTTCAGCTAGTATATTCTTCATTTCTGACTGGTTCTTTTTTTATGTTTCCTATCTCTTGATGATCTTGAGATCATCAAACATCCTTATAAACAATGTTTTGAATTCTGCTTCTGGTAGATTGCTTGTCTCTATTTTCTTTTGTTGTCTTTCTGGAGTTCTGTTCTTTCATTTAGAACATTTATTTGTCTCCTCATTTTGGCTGCCTTCCTATGCTTGTTTCTATGTATCAGGTAGAGCTGCTACAGTTCCTGATCTTCACAGGTGTTCTATGAGGCCCAGTTGTACAACCTTCCTGGTCCCCTGATCTGAGAGTTCCTAACACAACCCCATGTGGTCTGTGTGCACCGTCTTATTGTAGTTCAGCCTTGATTGCTGTTGGGAGATCAATGGGACACATTTACCATATTTTTTGGAGTATAAGAAACAGTTTTTTACCACATTTTTTACTTCAAACAGTAAAATTTTTTTTCTTATTTTCCTCCTCTAAAACCTAGGAGTGTCTTATGGTGCAGATCCCAGATGCACCTAGGTTTTAGAGGAGGAAAATAGGGGAAATTTTTTGAAGCAAAAAATATGGTAAAAAGGTGTGTCTTGTAGTCTGAAAATACAGTACTTCTAGGTCCATAGGATTTGAGGACTAGCTTCAACCACAATGGAGGAGGTGTTATAAAGGGGCTAAACCCATGGAGCATTTCTGGGGCTCTGGTTCCTGCTGAGTCCACCCCTTGAGCGTGTTGCTGGTTGATGTGATTGGGTGGTGTTCCAGTGTGATCAGGAGCTGGTCATTGGGTGATCTGGCTCTGAGATTTACTGGGAGGTGCAGGCCAAGGTTAGCTGCCACCTGTGCCCTTCCTTTGGCCATAGAGCATGAGCTACAAAGAGATCTCCTGGTGGCTGATACTTGTACTGGTCTTGGAGGTGCCCAGGAGAGGGCAAGCTGTGAATTGAGGCTGGCTATCACTAATTCTTGGCCTGGGGTTACTTAGCAAGAGGTTTGGGGCATTCAAGGTCAGGTGCTGATTATTTGGGGTTTGTGAACATTTGAGAGACTTTAGGAAAGTCCACAGCATGAGCCAAGGACAGGCTGTTTCTATGGAAAAGCCACTGAAAATGGCTTGGGTGGGTACACAAACTGGGTCTGGTGGAGTCTTAGAGAATCATCAGGGGAGGGTGAAGTGTTGATTGAGAGTCAGATATGGTGCCTGCCTGCAAGTTCTGTCAGGGGAGGACACATTAAAGGAGCAATGGCTTCTGCCAGCACTTCGGTCTGGGAGAAAGCTGGCATTTCAGTTCTCACCTCAAAGCCAGGCAATTCAGTTCCTCCCCACATGTCCCTGTTGAGCCTTTTAAGCTGCTACCCCAGCACTGGAGCTCAGAATAGGTTAGACCAAGTAAATCCATGCATGAGTCCTTTAAGAGAACATCTGTGATCCCAGGAGCCCTGTGTCTCACTCAACCACAAACCCTGCTGGTTTCCACAACCAGAAGTATGGGGACTTCCCTTCTCCACACTGAAACCCTTGACTGGGGATCTGGGTGTGGAGCTGGGACTCCTTTCTCCTTAAGAGGGACCTCTGCAATGAAGATATCCCTCCCAATTTTATCTGCCACATGTGAGTGTGGGACCAGTTCATTCTGTGTCTCCACCCCTCTTGCCAGTTTTGCCTTGGCTTCTTTGCATCCTTAGTTATAGGACTTCTATTCAGCAAGATTTGGGGTTGTTTTCAACTATGATTGTTCTGATGTTTAGTTGTAATTTTGATGTGTTTTTTTTTAGGATATGAGTACCATGTTCACCTGTCTTGCCCTTTTGACTGGAATACAGTACCCTTATTTTCAATGGGAAAACAGGCTCATTCTAGTTATGGGGTAGCAAAGTCAGAATTTAAAGGCAGGTTTCTCTGACTCCAAAGCCTATGTGTTTTTTGGTTTGTTGTCAATTTTTTTCTACATCACTCTTCCCTTTTAAATCAACTGCTTCTGGGCCTCCTTCCTATGACAACTTTCTGATGGGGGGAGTAGGAAGGAGGGAGAAAGCTGTGGCAGAGAAAAGAGAAATAAAAACATGTAAAAGCAGACATTACAAATTACACCCATCATCTGGGCTTTTATCCTTTTTGATTTAGTTGAAATGAAAAAGTGATCAGCAAGATCTTTCTGTCAGTCACCAAATTGATGGTGTGACATAGAAAATATTATGAAACAATAGCAGACAAGTCAATTGTGGCATGTAACTACCCTCATGCCACAGATCTCTGTGGGAAGATGGGATCTGTGCTGTTTGTCACAGATCCTTAGCTGGTACCCCTTATCTATGCAGCACAGTTTCCAAGGTTGGCCTAGCACAGTCTTGGCCCACTAGCTTCTCTAAATGATTACACCTGCTCTTGCCCCAGTGCTCATCATTAAACCTTTAGTTCCATCAGAATGGAACAGTAGAAACCCAAACAAAAGATAGTTGGTTAAGTAACTGGTCTGATTCATCTAGACTCATAGGGGTTTAAATGTATGGGGGAAGATGAGCTCCTAGGAGTGAGGAAAAAGGTGAGGGAAGTCAGTTCTCAAAGAACAAGGAGAGAGTCCAATTTCTGGCATGAGTGACCAAGGACAAAGTGTGCTCCCCAGCTGGGTAGAGTTGATGCTAATCTCCTAGACTATGGATTCCCTTGTCTGAAGGCTGGACTAATCCTTGGAAATTGAGATGGAGCTACATGTCAAGTGGGCATAAATAGTCTTAGGTGTGCTGATTAAAGAACCCTCTGGGAAGCAAGTCAAAAAAGTCATTATACTTTCTGGCTTCATAGCTGCATGGCCAGAATGACACAGGAAGGAAAGGGCGATTTTGACATATGCTTGACACCCAACTGTTGACTGGAGACCAAAGTGATTTAATTCTCATTCACTTAGCTCTGGCTTTCCCTCCCATTTTATTTTTATTTTACTTTATTTTTAAAATATATTTTATTGATTATGCTATTACAGTTGTCCTATTTTTTTCCCTACATTCCCCTCTGCCTTGGACAACCCCTCCCACCAGCATGCCCTCCACACTTAGTTAATGCCCATGGGTTGTACATAAAATTTATTTGGTTTCTCCATTTCCTGTAATATTCTTAACCTTCTCCTATTTTGTGCCTGCTATTTATGTTTGTTATTCCCTGTGCCTTTTCCCCCATTCTCCCCACCATACCTCCCTGCTGATAACTCTCCAGGTGATCTCATTTCTGTGATTCTGTTCCTGTTCTGGTTGTTTACTTACTTACTCGCTTACTTTATTTATTTACTCATTTATTTATTTCTGTTCAGTTGTTGATAGTTGTGAGTTTGCTATCATTGTTTTGTTCATGTTTTTTTTTTTACCATCTTCCTTTTCTTAGATAAGTCCCTTTAACATTTCATATAATAAGGTTTGGGTGATGATGAATTCCTTTAACTTGACCTTATCTGGGAAGCACTTTATCTGCCCTTCCATTCTAAGTAGGAACTCTGCTGGATAGAATAATTTTGGATGTAGGTCCTTGCCTTTCATGACTTTGAATAATTCTTTCCAGCCCCTTCTTGCCTGTAAGGTTTCTTCTGAGAAATCAGCTGATAATCTTATGGGAACTCCTTTGTAGGTAACTCTCCTTTTCTCTTGCTGATTTTAAGATTCTTTCCTTGTCTTTAATATTGGGTAATGCAATTATGATGTGCCTTGGTGTGTGCTTCCTTGGGTCCAACTTCTTTGGGACTCTTGGAGCTTCCTGGACTTCCTGGAAGTCTATTTCCTTTGCCAGATTGGGGAAGTTATTCATTATGTTTTAAATTTCTTGCTCTTCCTCTTCTGCTTTTGGCACCCATATGATTCAGATGTGTTGAAATATTTAAAATTATCTTAGAGTTTCCTAAACCTCTCCTTTTTTTGAATTCTCGTTTCTTCATTCTGTTCTGGCTGAATGTTTATTTCCTAATTCTGGTCCAAACTGATGATGTGAGTTCCAGTTTCCTTCCTGCCACTGTTGGTTTCCTGTATATTTTCCTTTTCATAGCCTTCACTTTTTCTTCTATTTTTGCGACTATACTCACCCAATTCTGTGAGTATCCTGACTATCAGTATTTTGAACTCTGCATCTGATAGGTTGGCAATCTCTTCATTGCTTAGTTTTATTTTTTCTGGGGCTTTGGTCTGTTTTTTCATTTGGGCCATTTGTTTTGGTCTTGGTGCGACTGTTATAAGTAGTAAGGGATGGACTCTTTGCTATTTGCCAGGGTGGGGCAACACATGCCACTGCATTTTCACCCTGTAATGTGGGGTAGGGGTCTGAGAGGCAACAATGCTACTTGCTCAGTGCTCGCTGGCTTTCAGTCACTTCCCCACTATCCACAAGCAAATTAGGCCCTTCTGGTGCTGATTCCTGGGGGGTGGGGACTGTGTACATTCTAGGACCCTGTGGGTCTCTCCAGTGAAGTCTCCTCTGAGGCTGGGAGTTTCTCCTGCTGCCACAATCCCCACAGGTTTTTCCAGTCAGAGGTTTTGAGGCTTTATTTCCCTGCACTGGAATTCTGGGTTGCTCACTTTGTGTTACTCCCATGTTGTTCCTCCAAGTTTATCTGTACACAAATATGGGACTGCCAGTTAATGAGCTGATACCTCATCTGGTCTGCCAGGTGGCCCCCACCCTGGTCCTCTAGCCACCTCCTTGCCATGAGTCCTCTCCACCCTGACTGCTCATCTCCACTCCTCCTACCGGTCTGATTGAATATTTCTTCTTTAACTCCTTGGTTGTTGGACTTCTATACGGTTCGATTTTCTGTCAGTTCTGGTTGATTTTTGGCTTTAAATTTGTTGTCCTTCTTTTTGTTGTGTGAGGAAGCAAAGTGTATCTACCTACACCTCCATCTTGGCTGGAAGTCTACCTCCCATTTTAATCTCAACACTTGAGCTCAACACAAAATCAAGCATATTGGTTTTGGTTTGATGTCTATTTTGAAATATTACTCACTAAAAACAACCCCAATGTATCAAGAAGAAGCAATAATAATAATTTTAGAGCTGTCTTAATCATTGCAGTTTTTAAAAATGTTTTATTTATTTATTTTTGGAAGGGTAATGGAGAGAGAAAGGAGAGAAACATCAATGTGTGGTTGCCTCTCATTCACCCCCTACTGGGGACCTGGCCCAAAACTGAGGCATGTGCTCTGACTGGGAATCAAACTGGTGACCCCCTGGTTTGTAGGTCAGTACTCAATCCACTAAGCCATCAGCCAGGGCTTCATCATTGCAGTTTTATTTCAAAAGTTGTTTTCAAAACATTTACCATATATAAATTCACATGATTCTCCTGATATCATTAAGAACTGGTGGCCAAGAATCACTGGTCTTCATTTAATCATAAGAATATAGAGGCTGAGAGAGAGTAGGACTTGCTTAAATGGTATAAACCATTTCTGCGATAGGTGGAGGTTTGGGGTGTTTGCTCACAGATTCATTTCAAAATTCCGTTAGGGTTAGCACATCACATAACTTGCACTATGACCTTTTAGTGATTGGTTCTCTGTCTTGTCTTCTCTAATTCCCTAATGCCTTGCAGAGGGAGATCTCAATACATACTTCATCTACTTCTTCATTTTTTGTCACAATGAGATGCTCTAAGTGTTCTTTCATTCCAGTCTAAAGATACCCTGTATTCTCCCTACATATGCTGGGATTTTTTTCTGGGAAGACCAACAAACTAGAAACAAGGTGGTTTCAACTTACTTAAGAACAAATCCAAGAGACAGAACCTGTGTTTTTCACACATTCTTTCCAGAGAGCTGTTAGGCAGGCTGTTCAGATTAGTTTGGCAAATTGTTTCTGCTTAGTGGAAAAACTCCAAAACCCCATAAATTAGGGAAGCAAGAATTGAGGGCTCAGGAACAGTTATTCACTGATTTGATTATAGGGCTGGTTCTCAGGCCAAATTCAATCATAGACTGTGAGATACGATAACTTGAATGTTAAATATATATATTTCCTACAGAGCTTTGGACAGCATGAAGTTCTGTAAATAAAAGAGAAAACACAGAGTTTTCCCAGTTACAAAACTAATATATGTATCCATTCCAGAAATATTTTAAAAGATTTATTTATTTATTTATTTATTTATTTATTTATAGAGAGAGGATAAGGGATGGATAAAGAGAGGGAGAGAAGCATCAATGTGTCGTTATTTCTTGTGTTTCCCCAACTGGGGAGCTCTTCTGCAACCCATGCATGTGCCCCGACTGGGAATCAAAGCAGTGACCCTTTGGTTTGCAGGCTGGCACTCAGTCTACCAATCTACACCAGCAAGGGTTCCATCAATATTTTGACATAGATCATTTTCTCTCAAGAAGAGAGCATCTGTAAGAAGGCTGCTAGAAGTTCCAGGATTGATTTCTCACAAAAACTTTCTGATGGGGAGTAGAAAACAGGTTTTTTTTTTTCTCAAAGTAAATGCTAGCTCTTATTTTCCATTGAAGGTAGTTCTGCTGAGACCATGTTTCTGGAGAAGCAAGTTTGCTAACAACCAGTTTTATGGGGCAGAAACTAGAACAGACTACACTGCTCTCAAGTTATGGAAATAAAACATGATTTGAAATCAGTCTAGGTTTTAAATCCTGGATTAACTATTTTCTAGATGTGTATCACGGAGCATAACCTAACCTCTGAGAATCTGTTTCCACATCTGTGACATTTGAATAAAAATAATATATGGAGCACATCTGATTATTTGAGGATTACATGACAGTCTATACATATAATGCTTAGCCAAGTGACTTAGTACAAGGGAAGGGCTCAATAATTACATCTTCAATTGATGTTATTATGGCCACTACCAAAAACCGAATGAATTGAGTAATTATGCAATATATACACACTTAGTTAGGAAGTCCCCTTCCACAAGGGATGGTATATCAATCATTACTGGCTCAAGACTAATTCTTTGGCTAGCAGGTCAGGCATTATAGGACTGACATTTTCTTCAGTGAAGATTAGTATCTCTGATTTTTGCACTTTATTTCTGTGCTCCCTCAAACACAGCCCTTGGACCTCTCTTCTTCTCTCTTTTTACTCTCTCAGTATTACCATGGTGAGAAAGGGTGACAATGAATGCAATGTGGAACCACTGAAGGTGTTGCATCAGGGAATGACATGATGGAAATGACACTTTAGGACAAAGGATGTGGTAGCACCACAACAGATGCATAAGGGGACAGAGATTTGAAGCAGAAATACTACTAAGGAGTCTGTGGAATAACCCAGGCATCAGGTGATTAGGGACAGGAAGGGAATTCTCTGTGAGTGATATGGAGATGTTTCAATGATTCAACAATTGTGACAGCAGTATATGGGAGACATGAAGAATTAGAGTGTGAAGAGTCAAAATAATGCCAAAGTGTTGGGCCTGGGGAGTAGATAATATTGATTCTATTGTGGGAGGAAAAGTGTTTAATTTTAAGACACTTTATATTTGGCATGTATAAGCAGGATTGTTGTTTAGGCATTAATGAAATATATATTCAGAAGGAAGATTGGGGTTAGATATGTAGACTTAACAGCCAACTCACTGTACCCTGATACATTATATTTACTACCAACTCTGCTCTATGCTCTGATTCCTCCATACCAAAAATATTTATTTACTTACAAATTGAAATATAGTTCCCCAGAGTCCAATCAAAATGGTGGAGTATGTAAACACTATACTCATCTCCTCACACAACCACATCAAGATTACAGCTAAGCTACAGAATAATCATCATGCAAAATCACCTGAAGTCTAGATGAGCAGAAGTCCTATAACTAAACATCTGCAGAAGAAGCCACAAGAAGCCTGATAGAAGAGGCAGAGACACTGTACAGGCTGGACCCACACCCATGCATGGCAGTTTAAAATTAGGAAAGAGATCTCTGTTTCAGAGGTTCCTGCATGAGAAGCGAGGGCTCTCAGCACCACACATGGTTCCAGTGCTGGAAAGAGAAGTCCCTGTTACTTATGGCAATAAAACCAGCAGGGACTGTGGCTGAGTGAGATGGAGGGCTTCCAGAGTCCCAGGTGATCCTCTTAAATGGCACATATTTACTTGGTTCTGAGCTCCAGTGCCAGGGCAGTTGGAAATGCACCAGAGACATAAGGGAAGAAACAAAATTGTTTGGTTTCAAGCAAGGACTTGAGGGCAGCTTTCTCCCACACATAAGTACTAGCAGAGGCCATTGTTCCTTTTGCTGAGCCCCTGACCCCCCAAAAGCACAAGCAGGCCCAATATCTGAGTTTCCACCAACAGGACTAATTGTTCACCCCACCCTGACAATTCCTTGAGACTTCACCCTACCCAGTTTTCAGAAACACCCAGACTGCTTCCAGTGTTTTTTTTCCATACAAACGGCTCATGCTGTGGACTTTCCTAAAATCTCTTAAAGGTTTACAAATCCCAAGCAATCAGTATGTGGTCTCAGCATGCCCCATACCTCTAACAAGCAGCCTGAAGCCTGGCACTAAAGGCAGCTGGCCCCAGTTTGCAGGTTAGCTCTCCCACATACCTCCAAATCCAGAACAAGTGGCCATCAACTGCAGATCAATTTGTAGCTCATACCAGGGGGCACCAGTCAGGGAACAGGCAGTGGCTGACTTTGGCTTGCATCTCCTAAGAGGCCCCAGATATGATGTTCCCAGTGCCTAGCTTCAGACAACACCAGAGCATTGCTCAACCAACTTCACCAATGACATAGTCAAAGGGAAGACTGGGCAGACACCAGAGCCCTGCTAAAGTGAATCCTGCTCCATAGAGTAAGCACATAAGCTCCTCATTGTAGTCATGGCCACTCCTCATATCTAATCCTCCCGAAGGTCATTCCTTCCCATTGATGTGACAACAGAAATCAAGCCTCAACTATAGCAAGAGGACACACACAACCCACACAAAAGGCACACCTAAAGCATACAGCTTAGGTGACCAAGGAGACTGGTCCCACAGGACACCTACTATATAAGACCATTCTATCAAGACCAGGAGACATAGCAGCTCTACCTAATACAGAGAAACAAATACAGGAAGGAATCCAAAATGAGTAGACAAAGAAACATGTCCCCAGAAAAGGACAAAACAAAAATTATAAAAGAACCAAATAAAACGGATATGAACAATTTACCAGATGAAGGGTTCAAAAGACTGGATATAAGGGAACTCAGTGATCTCAGTGAACTTTAACAAAGAGAGAGGAAATGTAAAAATGGAGATAGAAAACATAAAAAGGAACCAGTCAGAAGTGAAGAATATACTAGCTAAAAGGAAGAATAAATTAGAGGGAATCAACAATAGATTAAATGAAGCAGAGGATCAAATCATCAATTTGGAAAATAAGGTTGTAGAAAACACCCAATATGAACAGCAAAAAGAAGAAAAAGAAGCCCCCCTGAAATGAAAATAGTTTAAGGGGTCCCTGGGACAACATCAAGCACACCAACATTCACATTATAGGGGTAGGCATCAGAAGAAAAAGAGAGAACAAAGAATTGAAAACCTAATTGAAAAAAATAATGATGGAAACTTTCTTAACATGGTGAAGGATATAGACATAGAAGTCTAGGAACCACAGAGAGTCCAAAAGAAGGTGAACCCAAAGAGGCCCACACGAAGACACATCATAATTCAAATGTCAAAGGCTTAAGGCCAAGAGACAATCTTAAGAGCATTAAGAGAAAAGCAGTTAGTGAACTACAAAGGAGTTCAGTTCCCATAAGGCTGTCAGCTGATTCCTCAAAAGAAACTTTGCAGGCTAGAAGTGATTGGCAAGAAATATTTAAAGTGATGAAAACCAAGGACCTAAAACCAAGATTACTTTACCCAGCAAACCTATTACTTAGATTCAAATGATAGATGAAGAGTTTCTCACACAAGAAAAAGTTCAAGCAGTTTATCACCACCAAACCAGTATTAAAAAGGTTGTTAAAGAAACTTCTTTAAGAAGAGCAATCAAAATATGAATAATAAAATGGCAATAACTACATATATGCTAACAATTTCTTTAAATGTAAATGGGTTAAGTGCTCCAATAAAAATGTAAGGTGGCTAAATGGATAATAAAATGTGAGCCTTATACACACTGTCTACAAGAAACTAACTTCAGATGAAAGGACACACACAGAGACTAGAGTATAGGCATGGGAAAAGATTCTTTCACAAAAATAGGAATGAATAAAAATTCTGGGATAACAGTACTTATACCAGACAAAATAGACTTTAAAACAAAGGCCATAACAAGAGACAAAGATGGGCCCAGCAATTCTACTTCTGGGTATTTATCCAAAGAAACTATAAATGCTAATTTGAATAAGACATACAACCATAAGTTTATTGCAGCATTATTTACAATAGCCAAGATATGTAAGCAACCTAAATATTCATCAATATGTGAATGGATAAAGAAGAAATGGTGCATGTATATAAGTGGAATATGACTTAGCCATAATAAAGAATGAAATTTTGCCATCTTTAATATGTATGAACAAAGAGAATATTGTGTCAAGTGAAATAAGTCAGATAAAGGAAATGCCATACAATTCACTTACATGTGGAATCTTTAAAAAATGAATGGTTGCCAGATGGGAGGGGGTTGGGGAGATGGGTAAAAAAGGAAAAAGGTTTAAGAAATACAAATTGGTAGCTATGAAATAGTCATGAGAATGTTAAGCATAGCATAGGAAATATAATCAATAATATTTTAATAAATATGTATGGTGTCAGTTGAGTATTCACTTTGTCAGGCTGATCACTTCATAGGTTATGTAAGTGTCTTGTCCCAGTGTTGTACTCCTGAAATATAATATTGTATGTCAACTCTATATGAAGAAATATTTAATAAAAATACAACTTTCATTCAAGTCCCAGTTCTAGAAATCCTCCCTTTAGCACCCGAGCCTCTAATGAGCTCTCTTTCCCATGAACTCTAATAGTTCCTGTATTTCTTGTTTACTTGGCATTTATTTTTGCCTTTTTTCCTTAAATTTTTTAAATTTATTTTTTTTATTTTTAAAAGTTTTTATTATTGACATTATTACAAAGGTCCCCCATTTACCTCCCCAATTTTTTTATTTAATTTTTAAAATATTTTTATTGTTCAATCACCGTTACTTGGCATTTAAGCAAGCTATTACCATGAACTCATATTTAGTACCACAGTGCAATAGCTAAATTGTGGACTATGGAGCCAGATTTCCTGGGTCTGAATCCCAGTGTTACCACTTACTAGCTGTGTGACATTGGGAAGGTCACTTAACTTTTGTAAGGCCTAGTTTTTTTTTTAATCTCCAAAATGAGGATAATAGTACCTATCTCATAAGGTTGCTTAAATGTTAAATTGGTTAATACAAGTAAAGTGATTAGAAGAGTTGCTTGGCATATAATAAGAATGATATAGGTATTTGTAGATAATTTTTGTTAAATTTATATGTATACTGATTCCACAGATAAATTATAAACTTCCTAATGACAGTGTATTTTTCTTATCACTTCTTCTTCTTCTTCTTTTTCTTTCTTCTTTTTTTTTTTTTGCAGCACGTAGCCTTACTAGGTATACCACCAAAACTTTGGAGATTCAATTGCATCTAAACAGAAATCCCAAGATGTGGCAGGTTGCTGCAAAAACAACATTAGCCCTGGCTGGTGTAGCTCAGTGGATTGAGCACGGGCCTGTGAACCACACGATCGTGGTTCGATTCCCAGTCGGGGCACATGCCTGGGTTGCAGGATAGGTCCCGGGGGGGGGGGGACTCACGAGAGGCAACCATACATTGATATTTCTCTCCTTCTCTCCTTCCCTTCCCCTCTAAAAATAAATAAATAAAATATTTTAAAAAAGAAAAAAAAAAACATTACATCCCATGTGCTCTAGCCCCCACTATACTGTTTCATTCAACCATTTGGTTAGCAGCTCTCCGATGACAATGAGAAAATTACCTTAGATATAAGGCAGTTCTTCCATTTAAGCTACACATAAGTTGTGATTTTAGAAAGAATCAAAATGGGGTAGAGGGATGGGAAGTTGCTCTCTTCACATAGCTTTGCCAAAGGCATCACTTCTCTTGGGGTGATAGTAAGGGAGCTGATGGAATGTCTATAACTGGGTGCTGTAAATGAAGGTTATGCCTAATTACCCATGGCTGTGTTCTGTGCATTACAAAAAGAATGACACATATACCATCCCATCCCTCTATCTTCCCACATCCTTTTCCTGGAGGTGGCAGAAGGTGGAAGAAATCAGAGAAGCAGGAAACAGCCTGCAGAGACCTTCTTCTTCACTACTCTGGAACTTCCAAACCCTGACTCAGATAAACTGCAAGACTGATTTCCAGGAAGTCAGGAGAGCTGGAACCCCAGCTTTTGGGTACTAAATAGTTGTGTGATTTTGGGAAGACCACAGATAATAAATCTCTTTATATTTTAGTTTCCTAATCTAAAGAAATGCATAAATACCTGCTTCCAACCTAATTCACATGCTATTATGAATGACAAATGAGGTGACAGATTTGGAAATATTTTGTAAAGTGCAACGTGCTCAGTTCATGTAAGAGATCATTGTTTTGTCCTTAGTTGGTGTGGCTCAGTGGATTGAGTGTCGGCCTGCAATCAGAAGGTCGCCAGTTTGATTCCCAGTCTAGGGCACATGCCTGGGTTGTGGGCCATGCCCCCAGTAGGGGGTGTGTGAGAAGCAACCACCCATTGATGTTTCTCTAACTCTCTCTCTTCCTCCCTAAAATAAATGAATAGAGTCTTTTAAAAAAGAGATGCTTATTTTGGACCTCTCTTAGATGGTGAAGGCATTGTGTTGTCTAAAATAGTAGCCACTAGTCACATGTGGCTGTTGAACATTTGAAGTGTGGCTAGTTAGAACTGAGATGTGCTATGAGTGTAAAATACAACCAAATCTCAAAGAACATAAAATATTTTATCCATAATTTCTTCCATTGTTTAGATGTTGAAATTACAACATTTTGGACATATTGAGTAAAGTAAAATATATTACCAAAACTAATTTCCCCTGTTTCTTCCTTGACCTTTTTTACTGTGGCTAATATAAAATGGAAAATTACCTACAAGGCTTGCATTTGTGGCTCATATTGTGTTTTTATTGAACAGAACTGGTGGAAACAGTCACATTCAGGAAAATCAGAACAGCAACCTCCTTCCATTTTAAACAATGTGAAGCAGTCTGTTCAGTGCAGAGGAGAAAGACTCCCAAATACAATTCTCCCGTGGAACGCCTCCAACCTCCCCCACTTCACCTGTGCTGCTTGTGTCCCTTAGTATCCTCTTTCAAAAGCTATGTATTTTAGCAGAGAAACCATTCTTTCTTGAGAGTTTGGGAATTGGAAACATTTGACTTTAAGGAGTAAGTGCCTGTTGGTTGGGGGAAGGAGGGTTGAGACCATTATGTTGCTACAAAAATGATTTACTGTTAAAGAATAGCAAACTGATTATCCCATTCCAATTCTCTCATCTTACCAAGGTGGGTAATTAGCTTCCTTGGAGGCTCCTTGGAAGGAAGAAAGGAGGGGAGGAAGGAAGGAAGGAAGGAAGGAAGGAAGGAAGGAAGGAAGGAAGGAAGGAAGGAAGGAAGGAAGGGGAAAGGTTCCCTCCATGCGAAGCTGCTTTGTTCTTTTAATTCAATTTGATTGGGTCTAGTTGCATAAAGGGAAAAATTAACACATTAATGGCAGAAATGGAAACAGACACACTAAAAATGTCTTCCTTTAGTTCTGAAGCCAGGCTCACCTTTCCTCATCAAAATGGCAAGTCCTGGGTTAGTCAAAATGTGCCTGACACTGTGCAAGTTTTTTTAAACATCCCATAGAAGAAAGCCTCCTGGGCTCAGATTTTCTCTGCTTACTACAGTCCCTTGACTCATTTTAAATACAGAGATGGCTAACAAGACTTGGAGTCTAAGAGTCCATCATCTCTGCCCAGGGAGAATGAACTCCTTATAGCAATATAATAGTAAGCTCTTACTAAACTCCAGTTTAGGACTTAAAAACAGACATTTTATTGGGGGAAAACTCAGTACTGGCAGAAGTAGAGATTTAAATCAAAGGGAATAAAGGGGAAGGATTTTGATACATTCACAGGCAGAACAGGAAAGAGACAACTTAAGGACTAAGGAATAAGGATTCAAATTATGATGCAAATTGCAGACCAAATAGCATCAATTTACTATATCTCAAGTCAAACTGAACCCAGATATTAACTGGACCATGGATCAAACCAAATATACATATTTGAAAATCAATCAAACTTGTTCAAACCAGAACAAAAACTATATATTTTCTAGTGAACTAGAACATCAAAACATTCCTTTAACTGAACCCTAACTGATCCAATGTTTCATTTGGTTTGACTCCCTGTTAAAGAGGAACATTTTTGGCTTTCCTTTGCCTTCAAATGAAGGTAGCTGAAATTCCCTGGAAGTACCTTATCTACCACAACCTTTAGTTATTCAAGTTGAATGAAGGAATGTGAATTCATCCCAAAGTCCCAGATCCAAGACAGACTAATACAGGATGGTAACAGGGTGGCACTACCACATCCTAGAAGAGAACAAATCATTTCTCCAATGTTTTTTGATTAAATGTATATAAACCTGCATATGTCCCTTACTAACAACTCAGAAATATCTCAATACTTTATGATAATTCTTTCTTCTTAATGTCTATAAGAGGAAATTATGCTAATGCAAAAGTATGTGCTGCCTATAGCTCATCCTTCAGATTCTCTGATTCTGATTCTGTGGAAGCTGTGGTACAACTCTGTAAATTGGAAATAATTGATAATAATGGAGAATGATTTTTATAAACGTGCATATTCTTTGTGTTCCAAAATAGAAACCCAGTCTTAAAGAAGGTTAAAATGTCCCTCATCACAAAGCTGGGAACTAGCTGGACCTTCCTAGAGATATGTCTCCCTCTCCTCTTCCATATTCTATCACTCTCTCCATCTCAGCTTAGAATGATCCTGAAAGAGGTAGGGTTGGCAAGGGGGAACTGAGTATTTCAAATAGCATCCTTACCTAAAATACTATTTTTCCTGAGATTACTTTTCCCCATGGAATGTTCACTGAATAAATTCTCTGAACTTGGCTCTAAAACAACTGCCATGGAATGGGCAAGGTTATGTTACATGGATCCTTTTACTCTTAGGCTGAAATCATGTGGAGGCTCTAGACCATCACTTGAGATGAACCCAAATGTTCTGGAAATTGGCAAGGAAACTGACTAGACTGGAGTTAGGTTTTACTTATGTTCATGAACTATATGATATAAAAATTTAATTTTTGCTGCTGAGAACACCAGTTTAGATTTTATGTTAGTAGGGAAGGAATAGAGGTTGCTTGTAATTCTAAAATCTGCCAAGTAAAGTCCCCTTTTCCCCTCTTTAAATTTGTTACTCTTTTTATTTTTTTATGTGTGACTATATCCTCATTCTTTCCCTTTATCAAGGGAGTTCTGAAGGAGGAAGAAAATATCTTGCCTACTTAAGCTTGGGTTGAGATCTAGTATAACTCCTTTCAGTTTGACAGATATTCACTGAGTCTTTATGTACTCCTGCTCTATCACTAATATTTAGAATCAGTGACATGCATATTTTGTAGAAGAGAAATTCTGTAGGTAGTATGCTGAAGATCAAAGATTTGACGTGTAAAAATTATTAATTATAGGTGGTTGTGTTCACATGTGCTGGTAACTCAGTTGGATACAGTCTGCAAAGAGAATCCATTTACTTCATGCTGCTGCTTCCTGAGCATTTCTAATTCATGGGTTATGTGGTAGTTTAAAAATACGTTCATAAATTCTTTGATACTCCTCCCTGCAAGAGGTGGAACATAATTCCCTTTCCTTTGAATGTAGTCTAGACCTAGCTACTGCTTCTAATAAATAGCTTACAACAGAAGTGACAGTATGTGGCTTTGAAGACTAGATTATAAAAGACTACATCTTCCTTGCTCACTGTTTTGAATCACTCAGTCTATGAAGATCCTGCAATAACCTTCTTGGAAGTTGATCTTACAGTCCCACATGAGCCTTCAGATAACTTTAACTCCCTACCAACACCTTGACTGCAACTATAGGAGATATCTTGGACCAGACAGGACTACCCAGAAAAAACACAAAATAATTCCTGACACACAAAAACTGTGATATGAGACTTCCGCCAAGATGGAGGCATAGGTGGAAACACTGTGCCTTCTCCCACAACCAAGTTTGAACACAACAAAGGTCTGGAGAACTAGGACACACCCAAAGGCCATAAAATGGAATTATACGGGAGTCCAACAACTACGAACCATTCAACAGGGACGGTAAGAGAGGCGGAGCCAGCAGCGGAGCTGGGTCGGGCAGGACAGATCCCCCGACCTAGGTGCGCAGGCAGCCCAGAACCAGTCGGGGTTCCGGGCAGACTGACTGCAGTCGCACATTCACGCACAGTGAGACGGAGCACACAGGCCCCAGGGGGCGAACCCAGTGGTGGAGGGCTGACGGCGGTGGCACACTCGCGTGCAGTGGAACGAAACGCATGGGCCTGGTGACGGTGGTGGCTGTGGCGCCGGGGCTGCGGTGGCAGGTGGCAGATGGGAAGCCATTGTCCCTCTTTGACCCCGCCCCCACATACAAAGTCACAACCCAGCGACTTAGTTGCCCTGCTCTAGTGAACACCTAGGGCTCTGATCCTGCTACGGAACAGGCACGAACAGCCCAAAAGATGGTGCAAGAAGAACTCAAAGTCCCAGAGCCAATAACTCTAAGCGACCAAGAAATTGCCAGCCTCTCAGAAGTACAATTCAAGACACTATCTATCAGGATGCTCACAGAACTGGTTGATTTTAGTCACAAATTAGAGGAACATATGAAGGCTAAACTAATTGAAATGAAGGGAGATGTCCAGGAAACCAATAGTGATGGAAAGGAAACTGGGACTCAAATCAATGGCATGGACCAGAAGGAAGAACGAAACATCCGACCAGAAAGGAATGAAGAAATGAGAATTCAAAACAATGAGGAGAGGCTTAGGAACCTCCAGGACATCTTTAAACGTTCCAACATCCGGATTATAGGGGTACCAGAAGGGGGAATGAAACAGCCATGAGTGGAAAACTTATTTGAACAAATAATAAAGGAGAACTTCCCCAGTCTGGCAAAGGAAATAGACTTCCAGGAAATCCAGGAAGCTCAGAGAGTCCCAAAGAAGTTGGACCCAAGAAGGAACAAACCAAGGCACATCATAATTACATTAGCCAAGATTAAAATGAAGGAGAGAATCCTAGAAGCAGCAAGGGATAAGGGGACAGTCACCTACAAAGGAGTACCCATCAGACTGTCAGCGGATTTCTCAAAAGAGACCTTACAGGCAAGAAGGGGCTGGAAAGAAGTATTCCAAGTCATGAAATCCAAAGACCTACAGCCAAGATTGCTTTATCCAGCAAAACTTTCATTTAGAATGGAAGGACAGATAAAGTGCTTCTCAGATAAGGTCAAATTCAAGGAGTTCGTCATCACCAAGCCCTTATTATATGAAATGCTAAAGGGACTTATATAAGAAAAAGAAGATGAAAGATATGAACTGTGAAAGGACAGAAAAAAAAAACAGTGATTAACAACCACACCTAAAACAAAAGCAAACCAAGAGGACAGCTAGATCAGGAGTGGAACCATAGAAATGAAGAACACATGGAGGGTTAGAAACAGGGGGGCGGGAGGGGGAGAAGCGGGGAGAAGGCACAGAAAATAGCATAGATGGTAGGTAGAAAATAGATAGAGGGGAGGGCGAGAATAGTGGGGGAAATATAGAATCCAAAGAACTTGAGACACATGGTTATAAACTAAGGGGAGAGAATGGTGGGGGAGGGAGTGTGCGGGTGGAGGGGAATGAAGGGGGGCAATAGAACAACTGTAGTGGTATAATCAATAAAATATATTTAAAAAACCTGTGATGTAACAAATGCATATTGCTCAACTCACTCAGACTTGGGACAATTTGTTTCATAGCAAGAGATAAGTATTATGGGTTAGAAAGCCCATAAATAGCCAGTGATATTTCTGAAAAAATTATTATCTAAGTGATTATTGCCAGACATTATGGTCTTGACCAAGTGTTTAAAATAATTTTTTGCAAGACCCCTCTATAATCTGTACAAATTCATTGCAATTCAAGTGTCAAAATCTAGGTCTTTGTACTTTGAGCAATGTAAATTTCTTTAGATAGATTCATGTACTATTCTGTACACTTAACCAAAATATCACCAAACACATGCATTTTTATTCCTTCAGCAAATGTTACCTAAATGCTTATTGGATCTCTAGCACCATGCTTGGTGAAACAGGTGCTTTTATGTATCTGTTCATTTACAAGCATTACTTGAGAATGTACTAGGACCCAGATACAAAAAGGAACCTGACCCCTAGCTCTTGAGAAGCCCAATATTTAGTTGAGGAGGTAGACAGATAAATACCTACTTTATGCATCTTGTGATTTTGCAGAGAATATAACAACTAACTTTTTGAGGTATTTAAAGATGAATGGGAGTTTTCAAGCAAAAAAGAGTGGATGATTAGAGCAATAGCATTCTGGGTGCAAGGGAACAGTGTGTGCGAACACATGAAAGTATGAAAACATTGAACTGCCTCTTTACAGTTTAATTCCTTCTGCCTGAGGATAAAGAGATGGCTGGTGACATGAATGCTGCTGGCATTGTGAGGCCAGCATGACCAGATGTTTTTCTATTTGTGGGCATTTCAAAGCCAATAGGTGGCTCAAGCTGCCTCAAATTGAAAGAGAGAGATAGGGTGCTTGTGCTCTCTGCCCCAAGGCTTTCAAGCTGGAAGTCTCATGGTGAACATGGAACCTTGGGAGGATAATTGTTTAAGTTCTTCTGGACCATATAACTTCCTTACCATAAAGAATTCAAATTGTCTGGACATGAGTCTACTAAGTTTCTAAACTTCAAGTATGGCCTTTTGCCTTTTACATCACTGTCACTCAAAGTGTGGGTAAAAAACTTTATACCAAACCATAAACAAACATATTTCTGCCTACATCAATGAAATAATGTTATGAAAAAAGAGTCAGCTAAAGTAAACAGTTTGCTCAGTGGCATGATTTACGTTTGGCACAAGCTCCTAATCTCATCACAGTGATAAATTGTTCATGGATTGGCAGTAATTCATAGACCACATTTTTCAGATCACTTTATGTTCACCAGATACAATCCTATATGACAAATCTCTTTGTTTTCTTTCAAAACTTAGCCTACTCTAACTGTGATAATGATTCAATTTATCTTGTTTCTCTTTTTTTGAATGTTATAAAGTTCAAAGTTAAATTTGAAGCTCAAGTGCATCATCTATGTTGACACAGGGGGCATTTTTTAACTTCTTGTTTTTGTTTCTGACTTTTTATTTCAAATTTATCTTTGAAGATTATTTCTTTACTACTTTTGCTGGATGATGTCGAAGATGATAACAATGAACACAATCACAACAATGAGCACTACCGCAAGCATGGCAAAATAGGCCAGATTTCTGTTTTGTATCCACTTGGGTAGAATCAGGATTGCAAGTATGTCTCCATGACTCCAAACAAGTTTGACTGTTTGGTGTCTGAATTCATAGAATTGGTATCATGGAGATACAGTGGTGTTCATGAGGGACTCATCATCCTCTGCATGCAGAAGGTACTGTCTTCTGTGAATGAGATCATCATACACAGTTAGGAGAAGAACACTCACCATCTTGGTCGTTACCTGAGTCAGCTGGAGACTTGCTCCGGCGCATGGGACCAGGGCTCTTGGCCAAACTCTTCTGAGGCGTTGGAGATGCCTTGGGGCCTGCTGTGGCTGGAGGGTTTCCTTTCATGACTCGGCATTCTGGTGAAAAAAGACAAGACAACTTAGAGAGCCAGGGGAAAAATGAGACTGAGCATATGACCAACCTGTGGAAGTTGGAATAACCACCACAGGTCAAAGCACCTAATGGCTCAGGACCACAAGGTGGTCCTCATTTTTTTTCAAGAATGGTGGCTCTGGGGAGGGAAGCGTGGGAGAAATTTTCAAAAGTCACCTGGCTTAACCAGGTGCTTACACCCTTAGATTATGAAAACAAGGAAAGAAGTTGAAAAGCAAGTTGGATAGGTAATTAGTCAACTCAATCATCACTGGAAAGACCAGTCATGTCTCAGAATAGCACCTGTTGACATGACTAATTAATATCTTTGGGGAAAAGATTGATAGCTTAGAGGTAGCAGCCACACAGATGAAATATTCACTAGTATTTTAAAGGAGTGGAAGGGAGCTACCATTTATTGATTATGTATTATGTATTGTACTGGGCATATTTGGGATGTCATGTTATTTTATAAATAAGCACAACTACCATCACTACTAACTTGCATTTATAGAGTTCTTTTTAGTTTAAATGCACATGTTTTCATAATCCCCTATGATGATTTAATGAATAAATGCAAGCAGTGACTCACCCACTTGTAACTGATAGAAAACTCATGAGTGTGTAGGAGAGTCTGCCAAATGTCCTTGCTACTTGCTCCAACCCCAATCTGACATGTTTGGAGCTGAGCACCTTTTCATTCAAGTCATGCAGCACTCCTACTCTGGCAATTTGGGGCACTGGTTGTGCTAATGTATTAGAAGTATTATACTCACTTTACTGATAAGAATACAAAGAGCTCAAGCCTCTCGCTTAGGGTCACAAAGCCAAAGAAGAAGAAGAAGAAGAAGAAGGAGAAGGAGAAGAAGAAGAAGAAGAAGAAGAAGAAGAAGAAGAAGAAGAAGAAGAAGAAGAAGAAGAAGAAGGACAACAACAACAACAACAACAACAAGGACTAGCAGTCAAGTCTCCTGAGTTCAAGTCTAGTGCTCTTTCCACTCTATTTTATAGTTTTTCCAACCTTGTGCTGCTCAGAGTAGAACCAAACAGCTTGGTAGGGGTTCATTTATTTTTGATACCTCATTGTGACTTTTTACTTAGAGATGCATTAAAATATCATTTACCCAGAAAGATTAGGACATCTTTTCTGGTAATCTGAGATTTTAAGGAAACTGAATTGAGCACAAAGCTCATCTTTGTTTATTTTACTTCTTGTTTTGGCTGATGAACTATAGTTATCACTGTCCATAGCTACAGATACAGAAGGTGTAGAAAGTTGGACACCGCCTGGAATTTGTTCAGCTATTTTATGGTCATTTGTCTCTTCTAGAGGAAGCACAGCAGAAATGCCACCTCTCTCAGGGTCCTTGTCATTTCAGTTGTTTGTAAAGTCTGTATCAATACAACTCAGTTTGTTTCTCTAACACTTCATTCCTCATAAATGGGAAATATATTTTGAATGTGTCTTTCCAGCGTGATCATATCATAAACCTTATTCTGTGTGGCCTAATTCTCCATTAACTTACATCTGGTTCTTGGACTCGGCAAAGGGAGATGAGCAGATGTTTCACCTCCTTCCTGAGATTAACAATCCTCTGGACTCATTAGTCAAAAAGCAAGAAGTATAGGGCAGCAAACCAGAAGGTGGGAAAAGGAGAAATATTTTATAGGATGAAAACTCTGGGAAAATATTTTAAATAGAATAATCAACATGGGCCAAATAGCTAGAGGATATTGACTGCAAAAAATGCATACATACTCTATCCAAGTTGATTTCAAATGTTCCTTCCCGTAGTCTGATTGTACCTGTGAGCCCATGTGACACAATATATGGTTTAAGAAATATGGCCACTGTTGGGATTGAGAGTGAGATTATTGAGTTTGAAGGTTGGTCATCTGAAACATCCAATCAACCTTTCAATTAATGACTCAAGTTTTGAAATATATGAGAGAAAGACTAACAATATTTGCCCTTGAGTGACCATGAATGGATGTGCTCCAGGCCATATGAAACCATGAATATCCTTTGGTTCACAGGCCAGTGTTCCATCCACTGAGCTACACCAGCCAGGGCATGAAACTATGAATATCCTAAGGGATGTAAGGAAGGAGAACAATGGAGCAATAAAATCTAGTGTCTGTGCTTACCATTTTCATCCAGAGAAAAGTCATCTTGAGCATAACGAAATTTTTCAGGACCACAAGCAATAAATACATCGTCATCACCAAAGAAATCATGGAGACAAGTTACCTGTGGAAAAAGTAGAATCATTGAATTGGTATCTAATGATTTTATGACACTGAACTCCATACCATGTTGGCAGAGGGGGGGAAATCACATCTGAGCCATTATATCTAGCCCCCAGGGATCTCTGAAAATACTAGGCTCATAGTCTGTACCGCAGCTGCTGTGGGTAAAGATAACTGAGTGCCATTGTCTTTCTGTGTTTCATGTGTTGCAGTCTTGTATCAAGAGTAACTTTGGAACCATGTCCAAATGAAATTCTCCCCTCTGAATAAAAGTGAACAACCAGATGGCTCTACAAATGTTCCCTTTCCTTAGAGCCTCAGAGACAGAGTATTCCCATTCCAACTCTGGGGCCAGGAGTCTAGGCTAAGGCAGATGAGAAAGATCTTTGGCAGCATGTTGTGGATAGACTCTGTGACTGACCAAGAAGTATAAATTCCTCTCTTCACCTTCATTAGCTTTAAAAGAAGGACAACAATTATTTTATTTGTTTGTTTGTTTGTTTGTTTGTTTTTAGAGAGAGGGGAAGGGAGGGAGAAAGAAAGGTAGAAAAACATCAATGTGTGGTTGCCTCTCATGTGCCCCCCCCCCCCAGCACTGGGGACTTGGCCTGTAACCAAGGCATGTGCTCTGACTTGGAATGAAACTGGCAATTTTTTGGTTCACATGCTGGAACTGAATCCACTGAGCCACACTAACCAGGGCAAGGAGGACACCGATTCTTTACTTTGGGCACTCCCCCCAAATTGAACTTTTGCTAAAAATGGACCCAGAACCTGATCAAAGCCAAGAATACCATTCCTCTCCAAAGAACAAGGAGAGGAAAACTGTCCTGACTACTTCTTAAAGCCTAATCAAGAGCAATGGATCCCCACAGACTTGAGAGTCTGCCAGTAAAGTCATAGTCTCAGGAATCTTCCCACCCTCTAGTGCTCTATGCATTGTTGCTTGTACCCAATAGAGAGATGATCTTACACCCATTTTCTACACAAAGAAACAAGGGTCCCTGTGAAAGTATGCTGAATTTTGCAATCACCCCAATTCTCAGCTTTCCTAATTACACCTGATAATTAATTTGGCACACTAAGGAAAACCCAGGACAAACCATGGAGTCAAAAAATACTGTTATCCAAAACTTGGCTTGAAAGTGTTAAAAGCTTCTAACTGTTCTAAGCTACCCAACCAAGTTTCAA
The DNA here is from genome assembly GCF_014824575.4 of Sturnira hondurensis. Taxonomy (NCBI): domain Eukaryota; kingdom Metazoa; phylum Chordata; class Mammalia; order Chiroptera; family Phyllostomidae; genus Sturnira; species Sturnira hondurensis. The sequence goes on from NW_028084022.1 coordinate 739,449, forward strand.
ATCAGCAATGAATTTCCAGAGGCACAGTGATCTCAAACTATCAACACTTTTCTGGGTGCACAGAGGAATATGTTAATAGTTGAAAATGTTTATATTAATAATATTATCACCCACCCTGGGTCTATTCAATTCCTGGTCCCCTAGCCAATATGATTGTAAGCCTTACACAAAGCAAGAGGTTACTCCCATTTTCTCAGCCTCCCAATCATCTAAGAGATGCCAAGACAAGGGGAGGAGACTTGGGGAACTGCCAGGGTCATTCCTATTAAACTTCCCAGCCCTGGGTTTGGACTTCATCAAATAAGCCAACATCTTTCTTCAGCCCACTTGTCCCTCACTCATTCACTCATCCCACGATCATGTAATGTCAATCAGAGCTACCATTGACTGAATGTTTACCCTGTGACAGGCACTCTGCTAAATACTTCCAAATCTGTCATCTCATTTTACTCTTACAATAAACCTTAGAAATCAGTATTATTATCTTCACTTTTTTACAGATGAGAAAACTAAGGCCCAGAGACAATAAGTAAATTATTCAGGTGGAAAGTGCTGAAGCATAACAAATGTGATCTATTAAACTCCAAAGTCTGTGCTTTTGGCCACCCAATAATACAAAGTACTTATGTAATTTCAGACATTGGGGAGATGAAGATGAATCAGACTCAGGTCATGACTTCATGGAGCTCACAATCTGATGGAGTGAGACACATTGAAACGGAGGACTTCAATGATTGCTAAGATGCCAGGATATGTAGGTGCCATGGGATTTATTTAGTAGCACATCTAAGTGAACCTGTCACTGACTGGCATTGTTAGTTCAATAAGTATCCTGCATACTGTCCTGGAAGCAGATCCAATGATAGAGGCTACATGGCTTTGAACCCTGCTGCAGATTCCTACTGACATACTGGACCTTGGCTCAATAAAATCTGGAGCCTGTAACTTCAATACATTGTGTATCTCTGAATTGTTTACTCCCTGCCACCTCCTTGACCCTGATCCTAACTGGCTGCCTTTAGTTTTGATCATGACTGTGGGAAACATTACCCTTGAGTGGCCCTCCACTAGTAGTCTCTAGAATTTAGCACTTTGTTTTAAGACCTGCCCATATTTTCATGAGTACTCACCTAGTCCTTCCCATTAGAGCACAGGCTTCCTGAATGTAAATGCCAAGTTTATCCCTCCTGCTGCATCTATCCATCATTCTTGGTAGAGAGCTTATCACATAGTAAAAATGTAGCCAGAACTGTTTTTGCCTCAACAAAATGTAAAAAACAAAACAAAACAAAATAAACAAACAAAAAACAATGAAGCTTTGTGTGCCATATATAGTGGCAGACAAGTAGAAACCAGAAAGAAGGAATCAGTTGTGGCAGACAATAGAAATCAGCCTTCAAAGGTTTGGAATGATAACAAATACACAAACTTAGGAATAAGAAAGGAACAATGACTGTGATGTCAGAAGTTAATGTTTTCATAACTACACCAACTAGTTTCAAAACTTAGATGAAATGCATTATTTAAAAAAACCCTAAATAATGAAATTAGCTAAAAAAGATATAGAAAGCTTGAAGCAACTAACTACTAGCCATAAAAAGAATTTAGTAAATACTTCAAACAGCAATGCTTCACCAAAAGGCACCAGAGCATTCATTTTGGAGGTATTTGTGGAAATTGCTACCCAAGAAGAAAACCCCAAAGTTCAAAAGCAGTTATCTCAATGGCATACCATGATATCCTATTGTAGGTCAGCAAAGCCTTCACACGTTGCTCTGGGGGTTGTTGTCACAATGACCTATCCTCATCCAACCCCAAGCCTATTTGCCCCCAGCAAGGCTTTGGGAAAATCTTTGGATAACTCCTCCTTTGAGGAGATTTAAAAAAAACATTCTGACAAAGTCACAATGGTGAGACTGGCTTCAAACATATTCATTTCGAAATCCAGCTATTTAGCATCAGGTTTCTTGTGTGATCCCACCCCACATTTTACTGGCTCCCAAATTTTGATGAATTCACATTGTGGGTTCATGTGGATATCCAAGTTTCCCAAATGATTTAGATACTAAAACAAAATAGCCCTCTTCCACTTTGTTACAGAGCTAGGAAAAGAGGAAGCTCTCCATCTTAAACATGATGAATTTAAATACAGAGTCAAGTGGCTCAAGGATACACAGGTAGGTCATGCAGAGTTGAGACTAGCACTCAAGTGTCCTGATTCAACTGAGGACAAAAAATTAAATTTTCTGATAGAATATGCCTCCTAATGCCCTGACTTAAAATGCTTGTATATAGCCTAGGCAGAAGACCCCCATTTGTCCTAATCAATGCCTGATACACATTAGGCCATTTTACTGGATTGAAAAAAAGAAAGCATCTTTACAGATCATATCTTTAATCTTTGAAAAAGAGAACTCCTATTGATTACTCTACCTGGCAACTGAGTATGATATAGGGGAGGACAAGGAGAAAGAGAATGAGAAGAAATAGGAAAAGAAAGAGAAAGAAAGAAGGAAGAAGGAGGACAGGAATGGAGTGTAAGAAATAATTCCCAAATGAAATTTACACTTACACACATTTTTGAAAATTCCATGGAAGTAATGCAATGCAAAGTATACCTGAGTTTATAGATTTTTGAGATAAAATGCTCATGATGAAGAGGCAACACAAGTGCTAAAAATAGTAATCATTATAATACTACTCACAGCATCCTCAGAGAGGAAGAGTCTTGCTGACATCAGCTTTTGCATGAGTCACACTTGAGTATTCAAGTCAGAGATAAGAACACAAAAGCATTACACCTGTTTTTTAATTGACAACTGCAAGCACAAAATCAATAAAATCAACTCACATTAACATTGAACCATTAAATCAATTTTATTACTTTAAAAAATCAGTTGCTATTGAGGGAAGGGGAGCTTGATTGTGCATTAGCGTGAACAATAGATTGTATGGACCATCTAGTGGCTTAAATGTTAAAGTACAAATGGGAAAATAAACACAACAGATCACCACGTGAGAGTAGTTTGAGTCTATTAGCTGTACATCTCAAATTCATCCTGTGACTTTATTTAACCTTGATTAGATTCTCCACACAGATACTGGCAGTTAGTTCTCATGTGTTCTTATGTCTGGTAGATTCTAGATTTCACTAATTGTTTAGAAATAAATGTTATTTTTGGAAGTACGGTCTTACTTATATATCTGTTAGACTCACTTTCAACATGCAAAATATTTTCTTTTTATTAAATTTATTGGGTTGATGTTGGTTAATAAAATTATGTGGGTTTCAGGCCTGGCTCATGTGACTCAGCTGGCTGGGTGTCATCCTGCAGACTGAAAGGTCACAGCCTCAATTCCTGGTCAGGGAACATGCAGCATAATCAATTGATGCTTCTCTTTCACATCGATGTTTCTCTTTCTCTCTTTCCCCCTCCCTTACCCTCTCTCTAAAAAGTAATTATATGACTTTCAGGTGTACAGTTCTCTAATACATAACCTGTATATTGTTTTTTCTGTTCACCACCCCAAGCCAAGTCTCCTTTTATCACCATTTATCCCCCCTACTACCATCTTCTACCTCCCTCCTCCCAACTTTTCCTATGGTAATCACCCTACTGTCATCAGTGTCTATGAGGGTTTTTTTTTTTTTCGCTTAATCCCTTCACCTTTTTCACCCAGCTCAACAACACTCCTCCCACTGAAAGTTCCATCCCACTGATATTCATTAATTAAGCACTATGGAAAAAGAACCGTATGAGAGATACACAACTGTACAATAAAAAGCCTCTGTCTTCAAAAGTGACAACATAATAAGAAAGTCAGTCCTATAAAAATAATTGTCCTTGAAACATAAGGCAGTATTGTTAGCACTATTACAGAGGCGAAAAGAGTAAGGGGAACACAGAAGACAAAGAGAACAATTCTAATCATGAAGGATATGGGTTGATGGAGACAAGAATAAAGAGTATTTCAGGTAATACTGCACAAGTAAAGCCAGAAAAGCAGGAAGATACCTTTTTCTTAACAGCCCTGGAAAAAAGAACTGCATCTTGTTGACTATAGTCACAGAGATTCTAACTCTCCAGAGCACAATTTCTTTTTTTACTTTTTATTGTTGTTCAAGTACAGTTTTCTGCTCCCCCCACCACCCCATCCCTCTCCACCTACCTCCCCCATTTCCACCCCCTTGTTATTGTCCATATGTCCTTTATAATTGTTTCTGTAAACCCTTCACCCTTTTCCCTTATTGTCCCCTTCCCTCTCCCTTCTGATTACTGTCGGCCTGTTCTCAATTTCATTGTTCAAATGCACAATTTCTTAAACTCATCTGCCAGGTTATGCACAGACAAAACATACAGTTGTCTACTGGTAGAATTCAGGGTGAAGAGAAGGGCAGAGAGTGTCTATGGGGGGGGGGGAGTGCTCCTGGTGGTGAAGAAGAGGGAATCTTGTGGCAAGGAAGACAAACCACACTGATTTCCCAGTCTTGCCAACAGTGTGCCCTGCCCATAGAGAGTGGCTAGCAAGCTTCATAAAATAAGTTAATGAAAGATTCAGTAAACATTATGAATAATTTTTTTCAATTCTCACTCTGGAGCATTTCCTGCCTGCCGGCCCTGGATGGGCTCCAGTCAGAGGGTGGCACAGTGTTGGCTTGAAGAACTTGGGCAGTGTTTTTGAGATAGCCCTGGCATTCTTTTTTTAAATCTTTTTTAAAAATATATTTTATTGATTATGCCATTACAGCTGTTCTATTCTCCCCTTCATTCCCCTCCACCCTGCACAACCCCTCCCCCACCATTCCTCCCCTTTAGTTTATGACCACGTGTCTCAAGTTCTTTAGATTCTATATTTCCCCTACTTTTCTTGCCCTCCCCCCATCTATTTTCTACCTACCATCTATGCAACTTATTTTCTGTACCTTCTCCCCCCTTCTCCTCCTCCCACTCCCTTGTTGTTAACCCTCCATGTGTTCTTCATTTCTGTGGTTCCACTCCTGATCTCCTGATCTTGGTTTGCTTTTGTTTTAGGTGTGGTTGTTAATAACTGTGAGTTTGCTGTCCTTTCACTGTTAATATTTTTTATCTTCTTTTTCTTAGATAAGTCCCTTTAACATTTCATATAATAAGGGCTTGGTGATGATGAACTCCTTGAATTTGACCTTATCTGAGAAGCACTTTATCTGCCCTTCCATTCTAAATGAAAGCCTTGCTGGATAGAGCAATCTTGGCTGTAGGTCTTTGGATTTCATGACTTGGAATACTTCTTTCCAACTCCTTCTTGCCTGTAAGGTCTCTTTTGAGAAATCTGCTGACAGTCTGATGAGCACTCCTTTGTAGGTGACTGTCCCCTTATCTCTTGCTGCTTCTAGGATTCTCTCCTTCATTTTAATCTTGGCTAATATATTTATGATGTGCCTTGGTGTGTTCCTTCTTGGGTCCAACTTCTTTGGCACTCTCTGAGCTTCCTGGATTTCCTGAAAGTCTATTTCCTTTGCCAGACTGGGGAAGTTCTCCTTTATTGTTTGTTCAAATAAGTTTTTCACTCGTGACTGTTCCTCTTCCCCTTCTGGTACCCCTATAATTCAGATGTTGGAACGTTTAAAGATGTCCTGGAGATTTCTAAGCCTCTCCTCATTTTTTGAATTCTTGTTTCTTCATATTTTTCTGTTTGTTCATTTTTTTCTTCCTTCAAGGTCCACTCCCTTGATTCGAATCACAGTTTCCTTTCCATCAGTATTGGTTTCCTGTGCCTTTCCCTTCATTTCAATTAGGTTAGCCTTCATTTGTTCCTCTAATTTGTGACTAAAATCAACCAGTTCTGTGAGCATCCTGATCACCAGTATTTCGAAATGTGCATCTGAGAGGTTGGCTATTTCTTGGTCGCTTAGAGTTATTGGCTCTGGGGCATTGAGTTCTTCTGGAGCCATGTCTTGGTCTCTTCATGCCTGTTACGTATCAGGAGCGGAGCCCTAGGTGTTCACCAGGGTGGGGCAACTCAGTTGCTGGGTTGTGATGCTGTATGTGGGGACAGGGTCAAAGAGGAGCAATGGCGGTCCCCTCTTCCGCTTCCCACCACCAGGGCCTGCCTGGTCTGTCTCACTGCTCACTCCTTCGCTGGTTTATCTGTGTGTGAATGTGTGACTGCAGTCAGCCTGCCACGTTGTGCCCTCACTGGATCTGCCTGTTGCCTTTGCTGCCCCACACCTGGGATCTGCCTAGGGCTGCCTGTGTGCCTGGGTCAGGAGATCTTTCCTGCCTGACTCTGCTCCACTGCTGGCTCCACCCCTTTTACTGGTCTGGCTGAAGGATTTGTTGTTGTTGGACTTCCGTATAGTTCAATTTTCTGTGTTTTGGTTGCGTTTTTGTTTACTAAAACTTTGTTGTCTTTAAACTTGGTTGTGAGAGAAGGCACAGTGTTTCCACCTACATCTCCATCTTGGCGGAAGTCTCAGCCCTGGCATTCTTATCAAACATGTTTTCACGGAGCTATCTTGAGGTCTTACTTGTGGGTTTTTCCTGTCAACATTTTTGCCTGAGGAAACAGCTCCTGTGTTCTGCAGTGCCTCTATAGTCACAGCTCTCTTTATTCAAAGTTTTAAACTTCCTTAAGATCTCTGGTGAAATAATAACAATGACACTTGTACCTGAAAAATATTTGTAGTGTTTTCAAAACACTTCCACATTTATAGGATGTTATATTTTCTTTTACACTTCCAGTGCTCCTCTCAACCCAATCCAATCAGGCTTTCTTCCTCATCACTCCAACAAGGCTGCTCTCATCAAAGTCAACAATGGCTTCCATGTTGTCAAATCCCATCATCACTTCTCTGGCTTTATCTTATTAAATGACTCCTCAGAAGCATTAGATGTAAATTGAGATAGTCCCCCTCCTTAAATACTTGCCCCTCTTAGGTTCTGGGACACTGTAGATTTCTAGAATTTCTCTTACTTCGGTCTCCATTGCTGGATTCTTTTCCTCTTCCAGACTACTCAATATTTGAAAGCCACAGGGATCAGTTCTGAGACCTCATCTCTTGTTTATTTGCATTTATTTACTAGGTGATCATATCCAGCCCCAAGGTTTTACATACTATCTATACAAGATGACTCACACATTGATATTTTCTGGCCCTTCTTATCCTTCAAGTCTAGATGCATACAAGGTCTGTCCAGAAGGTATCCAGCCATGTAATATAAAAAAATAGAGACTTTCATTGAAGAAAATACAAGATACAAGAAACATTGTACATAGGACAATGACACCTCAGTCCTCTTCAAAGTATGCACCTTGGGACCTTACACAGTTCTCCCAATCACCATCAGTTGCCCTGTCATATTTTCCTCAGTCTCATTGACAGTGTGAAATATCTTCCCTTTCAAAAGTAATTTTAATTTGGGGGAAAGCCAGAAGTCACAGGGTGCCAAATCTAGGACATAGAGGGTGGGACAGAGTCACCTGGGTGATTTGATGTTTCACCAAAAAAACATGCATGAGATATGATGCATAAGTAGGTATGTTGACTTAAAGAAGCTGCCCATTACCAGTTGCCCATAGTAGCTGTCTGAATCATCTGAATAGTTGCTACAGGGGAATGTTCAAGCTTAATGCAAAATTTGATGCAGATTCATTGCTTTACTTGCTCAGTCATTTAGAATGTGAAAGCCCCACAGTACACATGCTCACTTAATGTAGTCTACCACCCCCACTGACTAGTACAGTGAAATCATCATTGTTCACACATGTGAATTCCAGTCCATTTTCCTTGGCTGCCATGTTAAATAGATGTTGTGCAAACCATTCTCATTATGTTATGGCTGGGCTTTTTCCAGACAGACCTCCTATATTCAACTTCCTTCTTGATAACTCCTTTTTGTTATCTGATAGGCATCTGAAATTTAGTACTTTCCCAAGACTAAACATTTATTTCTCCTTCTCCAAATCCTGCACCCCTCTTGCTTTTCTCATCTCAATTAGATAGCACCATAAATACCCTAGTTGCCTAACCCAGAAAACCTCTTCTTACTGAAAGTCGTATTTTCCCTATTGTCACTGTTTTGGTTCAAGATAAAATATAACAGCTTTATAGCAAGTCTCTGTACACCCACTCTTGGCAACACAATCCTATCCCCACCCCCTATACAAACACTTATACTATTCTCCATACTGCAGTAAGAGTAGCACTTTACAATTTTACTCAGGCATATCACTCTTCTGCTTAAAATTCTCTAAGGCCTGATCATAAAAAGAGAGAATAAAATCCAAACTTTTAATCTTGGCTCTGTACTATCCAATCTCTTCTATCACATGTGCCACCTAGCTCCAGTCACACTGGCCTTTCTGCTACTCAAACACATCAAGACCATTCATTCCTGCTTGAAGCCCTTCAATCTTTCAGCTCCTTCCATGTAGAATATACTCTTCCCAGACACTTCATAGGGCTAATTGCTTCTTCACAATCAAGTCTAAAGTATCACATATTTAAGTCTGTGCATCCTTCAACTTACATGTCATTGTTATTTACAATTTCAGTTATTTTATTTAACCCCCCAAATTAGTCATTATTATTTTAATTATTATATATATTAAATATTGTTTACACTTATTTACATATTTACCAGTTTATTTGCTCACCATTTCTTGTTACATGTCAGGTTTTTGTTCTTAGGTCATTTTAAAAATAGGCAAATATTAGACCTAACCACCCTATATTCCATGTCACAACTTAATCTTCATATTTTTCATCTTCTTAACTCTTGGTGCTACATTCTGGAAAATATTTTCAAATTTTGCAGTTCATCCCTTCTCTCCTCAAATGTGTTTAATTTTCCATTTAACCCATTCACTGAGCTTCAAATATCAATGATTATAACTTTGATTTTTAGAAATTCTATTTCACTTTCCCTCAAATTTACCTGGGTACAGCTGATAGTCTTTTTTGCATATCCTAGTTTGATTACATATTTTGTTTCTTTAAACTATCTGTATAAAGTTATTTTATATCCTGTAGCTGATTGTTCTAATATCTAAAGTCCTTGGGAATACAACTTTGTTGTTTTAGATGAATTTTCCCTCAATGTGTGTCTGATACTTTCTTTTTAATATAAGTACACACGTGGCTGAACTAAATCTTTGAGAATCTTGCAGGGTCTAAGTTGGGGATGCTTTCCTCTAAAAAATATGGGACTTTGCTTCTTCCAGGTGTCAGGGGGCACTGATATTGTGGGACCATTTTTTCTCAGCTATGGCATTGGTAGTGACATGAGTAATATAAATTTTAACTTCATACTTTGTGAGAGCAAGCTTTGGGTTGCAAACTCTCAAACAGACACTTGCAGTAGCAGCAGCCATTGCAGCAGTAAAAGAAGTGTTCTTATATTTTTTAAACCTCACCTAAGGTTATGCTCATTGATTTTCCAGAGATGGGAAGGGACAGAGAGAGAGGCAGAGAAACATCGATTGGTTGTCTGTCACACACACCCCAACTGGGGACAAACCTGTAACCTAAGCATGTGCCCTGACCAGAAATTGAGCTCACGGTCTTTCAGTTTATAGGACAATGCTCCAACCAGCTAAGCCACAAAGACCAGGGTAGTAGTGTTCTTGTTTATTTCCTACCTGGAGTCTTGACAGAGACAAACAAGTTTATTGGTAGATTTCCTTTAAGAGTCCTGACTTAATGTGAAAGTTGTAGCTTTCTGTCCCTCACTTTTTAAGGTCCTTGTGTGTCCTGCTTTTTTGTAAATATCCAAAGCTCTGGGATCCAGTTAGGGGTCTTTTCTTCCTGGGAAACTCAGTCTTTTCATACTGCCTGCTGCTTAGGTTTTAACTTCTGGTTCCTTTTCCCTCGCTTGTCTTTCTTTTCTGCAAGATTAGAAAAGCATTTAAAAAAATGTTTGTTGCGGGTTTCTCAAAAATCTAAAAATAGAATTACTATATAATTGGGCTCATGACCCAATTTTAACACGTGAGAATGGTGGGAAGTGATTCTCCACACCTTCTGTAAGCGATGATCTGACACCAACTGAATGTTTACATTTCAACTCAATTCTGATACTCTTAATCCAGATATAACATCAGATTGAACAGGTAAAGAATTCAGTTCTACAGGAGTGCTACCCCATTCGAATATTAGTGGCAAGTTGTTACCTGTACTTCTGACTAACTGGCTATAAGTCAGAAGTTAAATTTCTCTAAATTGGGGTAAGTAACAGAGACTTGTTTAGGATCCTTTAATGTTGAGGGCCTAGCAGAGGATTCTTCAGCCCTCCCAACTTTTGGTATTGCTTTGTCAAAACTATTTTAACCGCATCAATGTCCATTTTAATTATCCCACTTCTTAATATGGTCATCCATCACTTAACATTAGGGGCACAGTCTGAGAAATGCATCCTTGGGCAATTTTGTCATTGTGTGAACATCACAGAGTGTACTTATACCAACCTAGAAATTATCACCTACTACACAACTAGGCTATATACTATAGCATATTGCTTCTAGGCTACAAACTTGTACAGCATATAACTATACTGGCTATACAGTAAGTAATTGTAACCCAATGGTATTTGTGTATCTAAACATACCTAAACATAGAAAAGATACAGTAAAAATATAATATAAAATATAAAAAATAGTACACTTGTATAGGGCACTTACCATGAATAGAGTTCACAGGACTGGAAGTTGCTCTAGGTGAGTCAGTGAGTTAGTACTGAGTGAATATAAAGGCCCAGGATACATTTTACACTAATGCTAAGCTAAATTTATAAAAATATATTTCTTTCTTCAGTAATAAATAAACCTTAGCTATGCCCTGGCTGGTGTAGCTCAGTGGATTGAGCGTGGGCCTGCGAACCAGACTATCGCGGTTCGATTTCCAGTCAGGGCACATGCTTGGGTTGCAGGCCAGTTTCCGGCAGGGGCCAGTTCTCTGCAGGGGATGCACGAGAAGCAACCATACATTGATGTTTCCTTCCTCTCTCCTTCCCTTCCCCTCTAAAGATAAATAAATAAAATATTTTAAAAAATAATAAACCTTAGCTATTTAACTTTGTTTTTACTTTAGAGGCCTTTTAATTTTTTAATATTTTGAATTTTTGTAATAACACAGCTTAAAACATATATTGTACAGCTGCACAAAGATACGTTACTCTTTACACTCTTATTCTAGAAGGTTTTTTTCCTATTTTAATAGTTTATTTTTCAGAGGAAAGATGGCAGTGAGACAGGTGGGAGCAGAGTTCACTTCCCCCTGCACATGAGTGAAACACCTAGCTGATCTTCTGAGGAACAGAGTGAACATCCAACAGTAGGCCAGCATATATGAAAATTGGAAACCAAAAATTGTAGAGGACATAAATCATACGAGTAAGTGGAAGCTGTGAACACCAGGATACCTTCTGGAAGAGGAAACCCCAAAACAGAGGAACCAATAACAGATAACAACAGAAGAAGGTGAAGGGGGCAGTGGAAGGACACTAAATCAACCAAGGATCAATCTGGAAATACAACTAAGTAGTGTAGAAATTACTCATAACAAACAACTGAACAAGAACAAGAGAGAATCCTCAAAACCTTGTACACAGAGAAGAACCAGCTTCAACACAACCTGCCCATACCTGCACAACAGAATACAAAACATGGTGGACAGAGTGACCCTCAGTGAAACGGCTGGAGGGAAGGGCCCACCAAATAAATACCCAACAACAATCAAAACCCAAACACATGCAGAGAACCAACATAAATGACAGCCCAAGACCAGAGAGCTCAGGAGATCAAGGAGACTACACCACTGAATCTCACAGGTCTTCTACCATAGAGGTTTACACCATAAACCCAGGGAGTCAGAACTGAACAATTTAAGAAGCAGAGGTTAACAAGAAGAGTCTCACAAAAAAAGAAAAGAAAAAGAAACAATCCCTAAATGAAAGAAAAGGAGGAAGCCTAAGAAAGAATGCTAAAGGAAATACAGGCAAGTCAACTACCAGATACTGAGTTCAAAGCAGTAGTTACAAGGCAGCACAATGAGCTCACAGAGAATTACCTAAAACAACAGGGAAACTGCAATAAACTCACTGAAAACCACATGAACATAAAAAAAGAAATAGAAACTATCAACAAGGGCCAAGAGGAAATGCAGGATACAGATTCTGAACTGAAGAGTACAGTAGAAGGAATTAAAAACAGGCTAGATGAAGCAGAGGATGAGATGAGTGGGCTGGAGGACAGGGTAGAAAAAAACATCCAGAATGAGCAAGAAAAGGAAAAGAGGCTCAGAAATAATGAAGAGGGATTAACAGAAATACAGGACAACATGAAACATAGTAATATCCATATAATAGGGATACCAGGAGGAGAAGAAAAGAAGGGGATAGAAAACTTGTTTCAAAACATAGTGATGGAAAAATTCCCTCATTTGATGAGAGAAAAAGTCACACAAATCCAGGAAACACAGAGAGCCCCAACCAAGAGGAACCAAAAGAGAACCACTTCAAGATACATCATAGTTAAAATGGCAAAATTCCAAGAGAAAGAGAGAATCTTGACGGCAGCAAGGGAAAAACAGGAAGTAACATACAACAGAGCCTCAGTAAGGTTAGCAGCTGACTTCTCAATAAAAATGCTCCAAGCAAGAAAAGAATGGCAAGAAATATTCCAAGTAATGAGAACCAGAGGTATGCAACCAAGATTACTTCATCCAGCAAAGCTCTCAATCAAAATGGAAGGCCAAATAAGGAGCTTTCCAGACAAAAGAAGCATTAAAGAATATACCTCCTCCAAACCAGCTCTTCAAGAGATGCTAAAGGAACTGCTTTAAGAATAGTAGAAAGAAAAAACAGTAAAAGAGAGAAGAACGCAGGAACAAAAAAGAGCAATGAGTAAGTACCTATTAATAATAACCTTAAATGTAAATGGATTAAATGCCCCAATCAAAATAAACAGAATAGTGGAATGGATAAGAAAATATGACCCACAGATATGCTGGGTCATACAAAGACCCACCTCAGAGCAGAAGAGTTGCAAAAATTGAAAGTGAAGGGCTGGAGACAAATATTTTAAGCAAATGGAAAGGGGAAAAAAGCCGGGGTAGCAATACTCATATTGGACAAAATAGATTTCAAGAAAAAGAGCCATGAAAAGAGACCCAGAAGGTCACAGCACAATACTCGAGGGAAAAATCCACCAAGAAGACATAAACAGCATAAATATATATGCACCCAACATAGGAACAGCCAAATACATAAAGAAAATCTTGTAGGAATTCAAGAAAGATATTAATAGCAATGCAATTAGAGTAGGGGAATTTAACACCTCACTATCAAAAATGGACAAATCTTCCAAACAAAATATCAACAAAGATATTGTGACATTGAAAAATATCCTACATGAAATGGACTTAACTTATATAGAGAGAGCCATTCATCCCAAAGAAGGAAAATACAATTTCTTTTCAAATGCACATGGAACATTTTCAAAGATAGACCACATGATAGGGCACAAAGAATGCCTCAACAAATTTAAGAAAATTGAAATCATATCAAGCATTTTCTATGACCACAAGGTACTGAAACCACCCCCTCCAAAAAAAAAAAACACACACAAACTCATGGAGACTGAATAGTATGCTATTAAACCATGAATGGGTCAAGAAGGAAATTAGGAAAGAAATCAAAAAGTTTCTGGAAAAAAATGAAAATGGACTCACCACAACTCAAAATTTATGGGACACAGCAAACACGGTATTCTTCCCTGCAAGGGAAGTTCATAGCAATACATGCCTACCTAAAAAATATAGAAACACTCCGAACAAACAATCTAATCCTATGCCTACAAGAACTCAAGAAACAACAACAAAGACAGCCCAGAGCAAGCAGAAGGAAGGGAATAACCAAGATCAGAACAGAATTAAATGGCATAGATACTAAAAGCACAATCCTAAGGATCAATGAATCCAGGAGTTTGTCTCTGAAAAGATAAACAAAATCCACAAGCCTTTAAGCAGGCTCATCAAGAAAAAAAGAGAGAGGACCCAAATAAACACAATCAGAAATAAAAGAGGAGAGATTACAACTGACACCACAGAAATACAAAGGATTGTAAGAAATTACTATAAAAGACTCTATGTCAAGAAATTTGAAAACCTAGGTGAAATGGACAAATTTCTAAAAAAATATAAACTTCCAAAATTGAATGAAGAAGAAGCAGAAAGCCTGAACAGACCAACAACACCTGATGAAATTGAAACAGTAATCAAAAAGCTTCTGACACACAAAATCACTGGACCAGATAGTTTCATGGAAGAATTTTACAAAGCATTTAAGGGTGAGCTAAATCTCATACTCCACAGATTATTTCAAAAATTCAAGAAGATGGTGGACTTCCACACTCTTTTTATAAAGCTAGCACCATACTAATCCTAAAATCAGATACAGATGTAACAAAGAAAGCTTCAGGCCAATATTGCTGATTAACATAGATGCTAAAATCTTCAACAAAATATTGGCAAACTACATCCAGCAATACGTTAAAAACATCATGCACCATGATCAAGTGGGATTCATCCCAGGGATGAATGGATGGTAGAATATTTTCCAATCAATAAACGCAATACACCACATAAACAAAATGAAAGGCAAAAAACACACGATGATATCAATAGATGTGGAAAAAGCATTTGGTAAGATATAGCACCAATTTATGATAAAAACACTCAGCAAAGTGGGAATAGAGGGAGCATTCCTCAACATAATAAAAGCCGTATAGGAGAGACCTACAGCCAATGTCACACTCAATGGACAAAAACTTAGAGCTTTCCCACTAAGATGTAGAACAAGACAAGGATGCCTACTTTCACCACTCCTACTCAATATAGTACTGGAAGACCTAGCCACAGCAATCAAACAAGAAAAGAAATAAAAGGCATCCAAATCAGAAAGGAGGAAACAAAACTGGCATTGTTTGCAGATGACATGATAGTATATATAAAAAATCCTTTAGAATTCACCAAAAAATTACTTGACCCAATAAATGAATTTGGCAAAACAGCCAAATATAAAATCAATACTCAGAAATCAAAGGCATTTTTGTACACCAACACTAAAAAATCAGAAGCAGAAATCAGGGAAAAAAGCCCATTTGATATAGCAACAGGAGAAATAAAGTACTTAGGAGTAAACCTAATCAAGGAGGTAAAAGACCTTTACTCAGAAAACTATACAACATGGGAGAAAGAAATTAAAGAGGACACAAACAAATGAAAGCATATACCATGGTCATGGATTGGAAGAATTATCATTATCAAAATGGCCAGCCATACTACCCAAAGCGATTTACAGATTCGATGCAATCCCTATTAAAGTACCAATGACATATTTCACAGATATAGAACAAACATTTCAGAAACTTATATGGAACCATAAACAACCCTGAATAGCTGTAGCAATTTTGAGAAAGAAGAACAAAGCAGGAGGAATCACAATACCTGATTTCAAACTGTATTACAAGGCCACTGTGATCAAAACAGCCTCGTACTGGCATAAAATCAGGCACCTAGACCAATGGAACAAAACAAACAGCCCAGAAATAAACCCAAGTCTCCACAGTTAACTAATATTTGACAAAAGGGGAAAAAGCATAAAATAGAGTAAAAATAGCCTCTTCAACAAATGGTGTTGGAAGATCTGGAAAGCTACATGGAAAAAATAAAACTTAACCACCAACTTACACCATACACAAAAATAAATTAAAGGTGGAGAAAAGATTTAAATACAAGTTGTGACACCATAAGTCCTAGAAGAAAACATCAGCAAGAAAATGTCATACATTGCACATAGCAGCATCTTCACTGATATGTCTCCTAAAGCAAGGGACATAAAAGAAAAAATAAACAAATGGGACCTCATCAAATTAAAAAGCTTCTGCATGGCTAAAGAAAACAGCATTAAAATGAGAACCAACTATATGGGAAAAAGTAACTGCCAATAATACCTTGGACAAGGGTTTGATCTCCAAAATATATAAAGAACTCACATTACTCCACTCCAGGAAGACAAAAGACCTAATTTAAAAATGGTCAAGAGACTTGAGTAGACACTTTCCAAGGAGGACATACAGAGGGCTCAGAGACATATGAAAAGAAACTCAGCATCACTAGCCATCAGAGAAGCACAAATTAGAACCACAATAAGATACCAGCTCACACTAATCAGAATGGCCATCATAAACAAATCAAACAACAAGTGCCAGAGAGGATGTGGAGAGAAGGGAACACTAGTGCACTGTTGGTGGGAATGCAGACTGGTGCAACCAGTGTGTAAAACAGTATGGAATTTCCTCAGAAAACTAAAAATAGAACTGTCTTTTGACCCAGAAATTCCACTGCTGGGATTGTACCCTAAGAGCCCTGAAACACCCATCCAAAAGAACCTATGCACCCCAGTGTTCATAGCAGCACAATTTACGATAGCCAAGAGTTGGAAGCAACCTAAATGCCCATCAACAAATGACTGGATCAAAAACCGATGGTGCATTTACACAGTGGAGTTCTACACAGCAGAATGAAAGAAGCTCCTACTTTTTGCGACAGCATGGATGGAACTGGAAAGCATTATGCTAGGTGAAACAAGCCAGGCAGTGAAAGACAAATACCATATGATCTTACCTCTAACTGGAACATAGTCCACAAAAGAAAGATGCAAACAAAATATAACCAGAGGCATTAAAATTAAGAACAATCTAACAACAGCCAGAGGGAAGGGGGTGGGGGCAGAGGGGATAAGGATTTTCAGGAACTACTATAAAGGACACATGGACAAAACCAAGGGGGAGGATGGATGCAAGGGAGGGAGGTGGGGTTGAGGGGATTAGTGTGGGGAAAATGCAGACAACTGTAGTTGAACAACAATAAAGTAATTTTTTTAAAGAATTTATTTTTTCTTTTAAATGTTTTTGTTAAAAGCTGAGACAAACACACCATTAGCCTAGCCCTACAGAGTGTCAAGATCATCAATATGCTGCTCTTTTACCTCCACATCCTATCTCACTAGAAGGTCTTGAGGGACTTTTTTCTCCTTTAATAACAATGGTTTCTACTAGAAAACCTCCTGAAGAACCTTCCTGTAGGTCTTCTTAAAAAGGTGTCACTCTTTTAAAAAAAATATGTCCATGGTGGTTGGCTTGGTTTGTTTTCTTTGTCATCATAGATTTGCTTGTAAACAGATAATGCACTGTGAACATTCTTCTCTTTTAATAAAAACCTTCCACTTAGGGTCCTTGTTTTCAAACCTTTTAAGGAACTTTTTGAGGTCGGCAAAACATCATTCTAAAACCTTCATTGTGAATTTTCTTCTTTTCCTTTCCTGCCGCTTCCTTTTCTCTTGCCTCTTCTTCAGCTAGCATTCCCGTTGCAGTTCCAACTCCTCATTAGTCAATTCTCAGGAACCACCTCTAGCTCTTCAATGTCATCTTCATCCACATCCAGAGTAAAATTGTTTGGTGATCTCAACCACAGTCTCACTAATTTTTGCAACCTCCTCATCTTTAGAAAATCCTTTGAAGTCATAGATGAACCTCTTGGTGTATTGTTCTGTATTCCACTTATACATTCCCTGTGTAAAAGGAATGGTGACATCACCCTATGCTCAAGAAAGGTTGTTGATGTAGTCATAGATATTGTAATCTTTCTATAATTGCAGCAGCATCTTCTCAGGTCTTTCTCACTTGTACCAATAGTCTGAATAAAGGTCCTTCTCAGGTAGTAGACCTTAAAAGCTACTGTAACTGCTTGATCCATTGGTTGGATCAAAGAGATGTTATTTGGAGAGAGAAACACCACCTTAATATTGCGATGAAGATGACTAATAGAAGGAGGATGTCTGGGTAGATTAACAATAAGCAAAAATTTGAAAAGTATGTTATTATACAAACAGTAATTCCCCATTTTGCTAACATAGTAATTTAGGAGAGCATCTTGGGAAAGGAGCTGGGTCATCTATGAGTTCTCATTGCTCCTGTAGCACATTGGCAGTGTCTACTGCTTGATAAGCTTGAAAGCCTAGGGTTTTCATAGTATCTAATCAAAAAGTGCTTTAATTTGTAGCCTGCAACATTGCCCCCAAGCAAGACTATTACACTGTCCTTAAAAGCTTTGAAATTTGGCATTTACTTGGCTTCTTTATGAATAAAAGCCATTTCAGGCATCGGTTTCCAGAATAGGGAGGTTTCATTCATATTGAATATGTGCTCTGGCAAGTAATTTTACACTATAATCAGCTTATTTAGAGTTTTTTAAAAAATTCAGGTATCTTCACATCAGGACAAACAGACTCACCACTTACTTTTTCATTACTCAATGAATAAGAACTCTTGAATCATTTAAGCCACCCAGAGTTAGCAGTGAAATTTAACATCATAGTCAAGTCCAGCCTTTTCTTTCAACATCACAAACAAACTTTTTACTTTGGTCATTATTGTCATGGTGCTGAGAGGGACCTCTGTGTTTGGTCTTTAATCCAGGCTATTAGAATTTTCTCTTTGGGTTACAGGCACACAATGTAATGTACAGATAAAGAATCATAGAAATGTACACTTGAAATTTATATAATCTTATTAATCAATGTCACCCCAATAAATTTTAATATAAAAGTTTCTATCACCCTGGCCAGTGTGGCTCAGTTGGTTAGAGCATCATTTCATAACCAAAAGGTTGTAGGTTTGATTCCCAGTCAGAACACATACATAGGTTGTGGGTTTGATACCTGGTATGAGAGTATAAGGGAGACAACCCATCGATGCTTCTGTCTTGCATCAATGTTTCTCTTTCTTCCCTCCTTTCTCTATTCCTCTCTCTCTCTAAAAAGCAATGCAAAAATGTCCTCAGGAAAAAAAAATTGTAATAAAAAATAAAGATTTTCCATTTCTAATATAGACCCATCTCAAATTTTTGTTGGTCTTATTGCCTTCAATGAAGCAGGTCTTTTAATGGCTTCTGTAACTTTGTTCTTGTTCTTGAAGATCATAGTTATGATTCAATGGGACATTTCTGACTGGTGACTAATAACCTTCACTGGTTTTCCACCTTCATAATTTTTAATCATTTTAAAATTTATTTCCAGGTCATCAATCAATGTGGCCTCTTACTGGCAATATTAGCAGTACATTTTATATGCTTAGGAGCCATGAAGAACAAACAACACACAATTATATCAAGCACAAGAGAAAATGAGGCAAACAAGAGATATGGTAAACACAAAGATATATGAGGCTGCTGCTGTGGAAGGTAGCATACTGTTTTCAGAGAACTTGGTTTTTATATATAAGGGAAAAAGTACACTATAAAATAATAATTGAAAGTGTAGTACAGTAAATATATAAGCCAGTAAGATAGTGGTTTACTATCATTATCAAGTATTATGTACTGTACATAATTGTATTTGCTATAATTTAATATGACTGGCAGCACAGTAGGCTTGTTTTCACCAGCATCATGACAATCATGTGAGTAATGTGTTGTGCTACCATATTACAATGACTAAAACATCATTAAGTGATAGGAATTTTTAGCCCCATTATAAGTTTATGGGATCACCATCATACATGTGTTCTGTCATTGACTGAAATGTTGTTATGCAGCACATGACTGTATTTCTTATTATCACAATATCAAACCATAAGAACCAGGAATTCTATGTCTAGGTATATAGATAAAATAATTGAAATCAGAGACTCATATTGATACTTGTATGCAATGTTTGTTACAACATTATTCACAAAACCAAAAAGATAGAAACAATCCAAATGTCCATCAACACATGAACGGATAAACAAAATGTGGTAGAAACATACAATGGAGTGAGTCACATTGTATTCATTGTATTCAAATAATTCAATCACAAAAAATGCAGTTCTGATACACATGATTCAAACTTTCAAACTATTATACTAAATGAAATAAACTAGACAGGATGATCCCATTTGTATGAAATATTGAGAATAGATAAATTCATTGAGACATAAAGTAGACTGGAGGTTACCAGAGGCTAAAGGAAAGGAGAATTGGGGATTATTGCTCAACAGTTACAAAATTTCTGTGTAAGGTGATGAAAGAGTTCTTGAACTAGATAGTAGTGATGGTGATACAACACTGTATATGTAATTAATGCCATTGAATTGCATATATAAAATGGTTAAAATGAAAAATTTGTGTTATATATACTTACCATAATTAAAAATATTAATACATTATGTCAAAAGCCATTGAATTATATGCTTTAAATGAGTAACTTGTAAGGTATTGAATACATAGAAATTAAGCTGTGAAAAAAGAAAAATGTAAAAAAAATTTTGTTATAAAACTTACATTAACCAGAGGGGAGGTGGAAGGGGATAATGGAGGAAAAGGGGGAAAGGATTTCGTAACATGTATGAAGGACACATGGATAAAATCAAAGTGGGGTGGGTTCAAAGGTGGGAAGTGGGGATGGCTGGGGTAAGGGGAGTGGTGGAGAGAAAATGGACAACTGTACTTGAACAACAATAAAAATATTTTAAAATTGTTATAATTTATCCAGGATTTACTTATATTGAAGAAGGAAGACTTTAAAATAATATGAGTTCCAGCCAAGATGGAGGTGTAGGTAGAAACACTTTGCTTCCTCACACAACCTAAAGAAGGATAACAACCAATTTAAAAACAGTAAACGACCAGAAGTGCCAGACAAATCAAACTGCATGGAACTTCAACAACCAAGGAGTTAAAGAAATATTCACACAGACCAGTCCATGAACACGGTATAAGTTTCCATTTGTTTGTGTCTTCCTTGATTCTTTCTTCAGTGTTGTGTAGTTTTCTGTATACAGGTCTTTTACCTCCTTCATTAGGTTTATTCCCAGATATTTTATTTTTGTTTTTGCTATATCAAATGACCAAAGACACTGACAGGGTCCAGAGGGGAGAGGGGAGAGAATCACAGGGGAAAAGGGGAAGGACTCACATGAACAAGTATAAAGGACACATGGACAATAACTAAGGTGGGGGCGGAAATGGGAGGGAGGTGGGGAGCACTGGGGGGGCAGGGCTGGGAATACAAGACAGAAAACTGTACTTGAACAAGAGTTTTTAAAAAAAGAAATATTCACACAGACCAGTAGAAGGGGCAGAGAAGGGAGATGAGCAGCAGAATTGAGGAGATGCTCCACAAGGTGGTGGACTTGTACGGGAGATGCGTGGCTGGCTGAATGGGAAACTAGGGACTCAAAGTTAGCTATAAAATACTGCAGGGGTTGTGATGGTGGGAAAAATTCTCAGTCTCACAGGAGAGATCATTGGAAAGTGGAGCTAGAACAGAGCAAGCAAAGAGCATGTTCCCTCTCTGACCCCTCCCCCCCAGACAGAGCCCCAATGCGGCAAAGAGGGTTGCCCTACCCTCACAAAAACCTAAGGCTCTGCCCTCATGAAATATAACAGGTGTGCTAAGACAAAGAAATATGATCCAAATGAAAGAACAGATAAAAACTCCAGAAAAAAGAGCTAAGCAATGAGGAGATAGACAACCAATCTGACACAGAGTTCAAAATACTGGTAATTAGGATGCTTACAGAACTGGTTCAGATCAGTCACAAAATGAAGAAAGAAATGAAGGCTACCCAAAGTGAAATAAAGCAAAATATACAGGGAACCAATGGTGAAGGGAAGGAAGCTAGGACTCAAATCAATGATTTGGAAGAAAAGGAAGAAATAAACATCCAACTAGAAAAGAATGAACAAAGAAGAATTCAAAAAAATGAGGAGAGGCTTAGGAACCTCTGGGACAACTTTAAACATTCCAACATCTGAATCGTAGGCCTGCCAGAAGGAGAAGAGGAAGAGGAAGAAATTGAAAACTTATTTGAATGAGTAATGAAGGAAAACTCCCCCAATCTGGTGAAGGAAATAGACTTCCAGGAAGTCCAGGAGGCCCAGAGAGTCCCAAAGAAATTGGACCCAAGGAAGAACACACCAAGGCACATCATAATTACATTACCCAAGATAAAAGATAAAGAGAGAATCTTAAAAGCAGCAAGAGGAAAGAGGAGGGCTACCTACAAAGGAGTTCCCATAAGACTATCAGCTAATTTCTCAAAAGAAACCTTGCAGGCAAGAAGGGGTTGGAAAGTATTTGAAATCATGAAAGGCAAGGACCTACATCCAAAATTACTCTATCCAGCAAAGCTATCATTTAGAGTGGAAGGGCAGAGAAAGTACTTCTCAGATATGGTCGAGTTAAAGGATTTCATCGTCACCGAGCCATTATTATATGCAATGTTAAAAGGACTTATCTAAGAAGTAGAAGAAGATCAAAAACTACAAATAGTAAAATGACACCAAACTCATAACCAACAACTGAACCCCCCCCCAAAAAAAGAAAAACTAAGCAAACAGCTATAACAGGAAGAGAACCATAGAAATGGAGATTACATGGAGGGGTTTCAGTGGGGAGGGGGAAAGGCACAGGGAATAAGAAGCATGATTGGTAGCCATAAAATAGACAGGGAGAAATTAAAAAGGGTATAAGATACAGAGAAGGCAAAGGACTTATATGTACAACCCATGGACATGAACTAAGTGAGGGGAGGGGAGAGGAATGCTGGAGGGCGGGGTGGGCTGTAAGGCAGAGTGAGGAGAAAAAGGAGAAAAAATGGGAAAACTGTAATAGCATAATCAATAAAATGCATTTTAAAAATAAATAAAACTAGTTCTGAATTGTCCATAAGAAATAGAACAAAATAAAATACTTAGTGTGCCATATTGTAGAAGCAGGAGTCAAATTTCACCTACAAGAGGTCTTCCTTACCTCCCAGTGTGAACTAGAACCACCACCACAACCATCTAAGCTCCAAGAGATTAGAGCCCACATCAGTCTTGTTCACCATTGTGTCCCCACTATGTTGAAGTGCAAAAAAACAAATATTTAAAAATATTATCATTAGTACTAGCAAAAGTAAAAATAGTCTAAGAACGATAATCATTCTTTGTTTCATAATTAAGGGCTTCACAGTATAATAAGGTTATTGTAATCACTAAAGATCAATTTCGTCTATACCACGTTAGAGAAAGCAATAAACAACAAATTGATTTGTGTACTAAATTCTGCATCTATTTGTTTTCTAATTATTTGAATAAAAGTAGTACAGTATAAACCCCTTGCACCACTAAAGGTCATTTCTTTAAGTATCTTAGGTGTCCTATAGACTTTGTCTTTTCTCTTTCTTTCATCCATCAAAGAATCTATTTTTTAAAATAATTTTTTATTTTACTTTTCAGTTACAATATTATTTTGTATTAGTTTCAGGTGTACAGCATGGTAAATAGACAATTATAAACTTTACAAAGTGACCTGCTCCTCCTTGATATTTCTAGTACCTGTCTGGCACCATACATAGTTATTACAATATTACTATGTTTTCTAAAAACATTTGTTATTTTTAAAATTTTTACTGAATTTATTAAGATAACTTTGGTTAATAAAATTATACTGGATGGGGCAAAAGAAAGTTTACACTTGTGAGTACAGAAAACACAGAGTTTATTCTCATATTATTATTTATTAATTATTGTATTTTTCATATGAACAACTGTAAGCTCACTTTTGCCCCACCCACTATAGGTTTCAAATGAACAACTCTATTATACACCATCTTTATATTGTATTGTGTGTTCACTATCCCAAGTCAAGTCTCCTTCCATCAACATGTATTCTGCCCTTTCCCTCTGGTAATCACCATAGTGTTGTCTGTGTCTATGAGTTTTTTTCTTTGCATAATCCCTTCACTTTTTTTCACACAGCCCCCCGAGTCCCCTTCCATTCTAATGCTGATCATTCAGTTCT
Organism: Sturnira hondurensis; assembly: GCF_014824575.4. Lineage (NCBI taxonomy): Eukaryota > Metazoa > Chordata > Mammalia > Chiroptera > Phyllostomidae > Sturnira > Sturnira hondurensis. The sequence goes on from NW_028084022.1 coordinate 763,316, forward strand.
CTGCATCTATGAGTCTGTTTCTACTTTGTTAGTTTATTTTATTCATTAGATTCCACATATGAGTGAAATCATATAGTCTTTGTCTTTGTCTGACTGGCTTTTTCATTTAGCATAATACTCTCCAGGCCCAAACATGCTGTTGCAAAAGGTAAGATCTCTTTCTATTTTACAGTCAAGTTGTATTCCATTGTGAAAAGTACCATAGTTCTTTTATACATTCATCTGTTGAAGGGCACTTGAACTGCTCCCAAATTTTGTCTATTGTAAATAATGCTACAGTGAACATAGAAGTGTGTATGTTCTTCCAAATCAGTATTTTAGATTTCTTCAGATATGTGACCAAAAGTAGAATCGTTGGGCCATTAATTTTTTGAGGTTACTCCATAGTGCTTTTCACAGTGGCTGCACCAGTCTGTATTCCCACCAATAGTGTACAAGGGTTCCCTTTTTTCTACATCCTGACCAACACTTGTTGTCTGTTGATTTATTGATGATAGCCACTCTGACAGGTGAAAAGTTATATCTCAGTGAGGTTTTAATTTGCATTTCTCTAATGGTTAGTGATGCTGAGAACCTTTTTCATGCATCTATTTGCCACCTGCATGTCCTCTTTGGAGAAGTGTCTATTTAGGTCCACTGCCCATTTTTTAATTGGATGTTTTTTGTTGTTGAGTTGTATAAATTCTTTATAAACTTTGGATATTAACCCCTAATCACATGGATCATTGCCAAATATGTTCTCCCATTCAATGGGTTGTTTTCTTCATTTTCTGATAGTTTTATTTGCTGTGGAAAACCTTTTCAGTTTGATATAGTCCCATTTGTTTCTTTTAGCTTACATTTCCCTTGCCCAAGGAGATATATCACCAAAAATATTGGCATGAGAAAAGTCTGAGATTTTATTGTCTATGTGTTCTTCTAGAATTTTTATGGTTTCCAGTCTTACACTTGAGTCTTTAATCTATTTTGAGTTTATTACTGTTTGTGGTCTAAGAAGATGGTCTAGTTTCATTTCTTTTGCATGTCTCCATCCAATTTTCTTAACACCATTTATTAAATATACTCTCTTCACTCTGTTGTATGTTTTCTCCTCCCTTGTCAAATATTATAGGATCATAAAGGCATGGGTTTATTTCTGGGCTCCGTATTCTGTTCCATTGATCTATATGTCTGTTTTTATGCCAGTACCATTCAATTTTGTTTGCTATCACCTTGCAGTATAGTTTGATATCAGGCAGTATGGTTCCTCCAACTTTGTTCTTCTTTCTCAAGACTGTTGTGGCTATCTGAGAAATATAATTGTTGAAATATATGTTCTACTTTTGTGAAATATGAAATTGAATCTTGATAAGAAATTGCATTGAATCTGTAGATTACTTTTGGTAGTATGGACATTTTAGTGATGTCAGTTCTTTCTCTCTGTGAACATGGTGTATGCTTCCAATTACTTGTATCTTCTTTAAATTTTTTAGTGCCTTACAATTTTCTGAGTACAGCTCTGTTACATCATTGGTTAAATTCATTCCTAGGTATTTTATTTTATTTATTGATTCAATTTTAAATGGTATTCTTTTCTTAGTTTCCCTTTCTGATAGCATACTATTGATGTATAAAAATGGAACTGATTTCTGGATATTCATTTTAGTATGATGTTAGCTATGGGTTTGTCATATATGGTCTTTATTATGTTGAGTTGTGTTTCCTTTATTCCCAATTTGTTGAAAGTTTGTATGATAAATAAGGGCTAAATTTTATCAAATGCTGAAAGCACCTATGTCTATTTTGTTTGAATGGATAAAGAAGTTTTTTATTGTTTTCTTATTACAGTTGTCCCCAATTTTCCCCATTGCTCTCCACTGCTCTGCCCACTCACCACTCCCATAGTCAATCCCCAAGCAGTTGTCCATGACCATAGGTTATTTATACTTATTCTTTAACTAGACTCTTCCCCTTGTTTTTTCCCTTATGCCCCACCCATTCCCTTCTGGCCCTTGTCAGTTTAATTGATGTTTCCATGGCCATGGTTTTATTTTGCTCATTTGCTTGTTTTGTTTATTAGATTCCTGTTATAGATGAGATCATATAGTATTTGTCTTCCACTGCCTGGCTTGTTTCATGTAGCATAATACTCTCCAGTTCCATCCATGCTGCTGTGAAGGGTAAGAGCTCCTTCTTTCTTTCTGCTGTGTAGTACTCCATTGTGTATATGTACCACAGTTTTATGATCCACTCATTTACTCATAGACACTTAAGGTGTTTTCAGGGCTTCACTATTGTAAATAATACTTCTATGAACGTAGGGGTGCACAAGTTCTTTTGAATGAGTGTTTTGGGATACCTAGAGTATAATCCCAGCAGTGGAATCACTTGGTCAAAAGGCAGTTCCATTTTTTTTTCTGAGGAAATTCCATACTATTTTCTACAGTGCCTGCACCAGTCTGCATTCCCACCAACAGTGCACTAGGGTTCCTTTTCTCCACATCCTCTTCAACACTTGTTGTTTGTTGATCTGTTAATGATGGCTGCTCTGATATGAGGTGGTATCTCATTGTGGTTTTAATTTGCATCTCCCTGATGGTTAGTAATGTTGAGCATCCCTTCATATCTCTGGGCCTTCAAGAAGTCCTCGTTGGAGAAATGTCTGTTCGGGACCTTTGCCCATTTTTTAATTGGATTGTTTGTCTTCTTAGCACTGAGCTATATGAGTTCTTTATATATTTTAGAGATCAAATCCTTGCCTCAGGTATCATTGGAAATATTTTCCCCATACATGTGGTTCACTTTTCATTTTGCTAATGTTTTCTTTAGCCACGCAAAAGCTTTTTAATTTGATGTAGTCACATTTGTTTATTCTTTCCTTTATTTCCCTTGTCCTAGAGGATGTATTGGTGAAAAGTATTGCTGTGTGGGATATCTGAAATTTTACTGCCGATGTTTTCGTCTATGACTTTTTATGGTGTTGTAGCTTATGTTTAAGTCATTTTTCTATTTTAAGTTTATTTTGGCTTTTGGTGTAAGTTGGTGGTCTAATTTCATTTTTTTGGCATATACCATTTCAGATATCTCAGCACCATTTGTTGAAGAGGATATTTTTACTCCATTTTATGTTTCTGCTTGCTTTGTCAAATATTAATTGACCATAGAGATACAGGTTTATTTCTGGGCTCTCTATTCTGTTCCATTGATCTATTTGTTCTTATGCCAGTACCAGACTGTTTTGATTACAGTGCCCTTGTAGTATAGTTTGATATCAGGTAATGTGATCCCTCCTATGTTGTTCTTCTTTCTCAAGATTTCTTAGGCTATTTGGGGTTGGTTTTGGTTCCATATAAATTTTTGAAATTCTTTGTTCTAAATCTTTGATATTGGTGTTTTGGTAGCAATTGCATTGAATCTATAGATTTCTTTGAGTACTATGAACATTTTAATATGTTGATTCTTCCAATCCATGAACATGGTATATGCTTCCATATGTTTGTATCTTCCTTAATTTCTTTCTTCTGTGTTCTGTATGTCTCCAAGTACAGATCTTTTACACTTCGGGTTAATTTTATACTTAGGTACTTGTTTTATATAGTGTTCTTCTTTGCCTCTATTTATGGTCTTTGTTTCGATATCTATTTTGTCTGATATAAATACTGCTACCCCAACTTTTTTTTTCATGTTCATTTGCTTGGAATATTTTTCCATCCGTTCACTTTCAGTCTGTGTAGATGTTTTGTTCTGAGGTGGGTCTCTTGTAGACAACATATAGGCAAGTCATGTTTTCTTATCCATTCTGCTACTCTATGTATTTGATTGGAGCATTTAATCCATTTAGATTTAAGGTTACTATTGATAGGTACTTATTCATTGCTCTTTTTTTCTTTGATAGTATTTGTGCTTCTCTCTTTCTCACTATTTCCCTTCTTCTTAAAGCAGTCGCTTTAGCATGTCTTGCAATGCTGGTTTGGTGGAGGTGTATTATTCTTTTCGCTTTCTTTCTCTGGGAAACTCCTTATTTCACCTTCCATTTCACGTGAGAGACTTGCTGGGTAGAATAGTCTTAGTTATAGGCCTTAGGTTTTCATTACTTGGAATATTTATTGCCATTCCATCCTGGTTTGTAGTGTTTCTGTTAAGATATCAGGTGCTAGCCTTATCGGGGCTCCCCTGCATGTTACTAGGTTTTTCTCCCTTGCTGCCTTGAATTTTCTCTCTTTGCCTTTAAATTTTACCATTTTTATTATGATATGTCTTGGAGTAGGTCTCTTTGGATTCATCTTGATTGGGACCCTCTGTGTTTCCTGGACTTGCGTGGCTTTTTCTCTCATCAAGGTTGGGAAGTTTTCTGTCATTACTTTTTTAAACAGGCTTTCTATGCCTTGATCCTCTTCTTCTCTTTCTGGTATTCCTATGATATGGATATTATTACATTTCATGTTGCCTGCAGATACCTTAACCCCTCTTAATTCTTTTTGAGTCCTTTTTCATTTTGTGCTTTGTCTGGGGTTTTTATTTTTACCTTATCCTCCAGCTCACTTATTTAATCCTCTGCTTTATCTAGTCTGCTTTTAATTCCTTCTACTGTTTTTCTTCAATTCACAAATTGTATTCTTCATTTCCTTCTGGCTTGTATTTATTGTTTCTATGTCCTTTCTCATGCTAGTATAGTTTATAGTAAGTTCTTTGTAGCTTCCCTGTAGTTCTTTGCAAGTCTCACTGACCCCATTGAGTTTCTTTATAACCATTATTTTGAACTGAGTGACTGATAATTTACTTCCTTCTGTTTCGTGTAGCACTCTTTCTTGGGATTCCTCTTTTCTTTCAATCGGGGGTTGTTTCTTTGTCTCCCCATTTTAGGGGAGACTCTTCTTTGTTTCTGTTTCTTATATTGATCTGCTTTGACTCCCTGTCTTCATGGTGTGACCTTCTATAGTGGTAAACCTTTGGGATTCAGTGGTGCAGTCTCCTTGACCTTCTGAACTTGATGCTCTTGGGATGCCCTTTATGCCATGTATGTTGGCTCTCCAGCTGTAATTGTTTTTTGTTGTTGTTGTTTAAATGACACTTTATTTCAATAGTCTATTTTGACCTCTTCCACTTTAATTAGGTTGCTGACCAAAATCTACACTTCAGAGAAGGCAAAAACTACATAGTGAGTTCAAACAGGAAAAAAAGGTAGAAAATATAGAGAAGGGAAAGAGGGAAAAATTAACTTTTTAAGAGCTTGGAGTTGGAACAAAAGTCTTTGTCTCTCTGTCTCCCTGTCTTTCTCCCTGTCTCTGTCTGTCTGTCTCTCTCACTGGTGGTGGTTTTGTTTCTCTTATATTTAGCAGTTAATTTGTCTTCATAGGAAATTTTATTCCATAATGCTCATAAAAAAGATGTTTAGAGTTTTCTGGGGCAAACATGGGGACTTGTCAAGCTTCAGCAATTAAGGAGAGGATTGATTGGTGGAATTGACACCTGGCATTGTGATCCCCCTTTCTGACTAGAACTGAGATTATATCCTTACTAAAATCCAAGGTGAGGAAAATTACTACTACAAAGACAGAGACTAAAAAATGCTTCTGGACATCATCTCACCTCTCAGAGTCAAGTTTTCTTGCTTACAAGAAAATGGACCACGTCCCCTACCTTATAGTAATGTTTTGAAGTTCTTGCTATTTTAAGAACTCTTTTTTTAAATTTAATTCTTATTCAAGTACAGTTTTCTATTTTATATTCCCTGCCCTGCCCCCCCCAGTGCTCCCCACCTCCCTCCCATTTCCACCCCCCACCTTAATTATTGTCCATGTGTCCTTTATACTTATTCATGTGAGTCCCTCCCCTTTTCCCCAATGATTCTCTCCCCTCTCCCCTCTGGACCCTGTCAGCCTGTTCCGTATTTGAGTGTCATTGGTCATATTTTGCTTGCTTGTTTGTTTTGTTGTTTAGATTCCTGTTAAAGGTGAGATCATATGGTATTTGTCTTTCACTGTGTAATTGGGTTTTGATTGTTTTGGGGTCCTTCTTTGATGGGTCCTTTGCCCCAGCTGGCTGAAAGTCACTCTCCCCACCACACCTTGTATACTGTTGTGCAGGTGCTGCTAGAAGAAAATCACACAGCCCAAAAAACAAACTCACACCTACAAAAAAACTTCTCCCTACAATCACACTATCAACAGCAAATTATCCAGTATTAATAAGGGTATAAAAAGATTAAGACTATTATAAGATGGGGAAAACAAATATGAGATGACTAACTGAAAGAAAAATTATTTTGAAAGGGTAGAGAGAAGAGCAATAATAAGAGTATAGAATCAAGGCAATACAAAGAGAGAAAGAATAAAATTTATGTCATAAATAAAAAAGGAATGAAGAAGATAGAACAGAAGCATATATTATTAGGTTTAAATAGAAATTTTTTTAAAATATAGTGAGAGATAGAAAAAGAAAAATAAATAAATTTAAAAATAGGAACCACATTGGAGAAAAAGATCCACCACAGTTCTATCAACAGCAAATGAGCTAAGATTAGTATTGGTGTAATGGGAATGAGAAGGAAAAAAGAAGGAAAGAAAATTTTAAGAGATGTCTAAAGGAAAGGGGAGGGATTTTAAGATGATATAGGGAGAAGGAATACTAAAAGTGAGAAATGAAAACAAGGCTAAGACAGAGAAAAATAAAAATTTGAGATGAAAAAAAAGGAAAGGCAGAAGGAAGGCAAAATGGAGTAAGAGAGGGGAATGGTAACATTCATGATTTGAAATACCAAAATAGTGAAGAACTAGAGATAACATTGAAAAAATTCAACACAACCACCCTATCATAACCAAGGAGCTAAGACTGATAAAGGTGGAGTGAGAACACAGGTATTTTAGGAGCGGGAAAAAGACTGTGAAATGACCATTAACAGTGAGTGCTCCACCTGGGGAGATGGTTCCTGCTGCATGGGGGATGACTCAGCACTGGGATGCTGGCAGCTGCTCCCTCAGTTCTCTCCCCAAAGCCACTGTCCCCAGACTCTTCTCAAGTGTCTCTAGCCCACTTTGCCCCCCTCCTTTGCTGGAGCCCAGGGTGTAACTGCAAATGAAATTTATATGTTGGCCCTTTAAAAGGCTCTCTGTAACTCCAGCTCTCCATCCATGGCATAGATATACCCAGCCACTTTTCACAACTGGATGTTATCTGGTTTCTTTTTGGGCTCTGGTGCTGTAGCCTGGGGAGCCCAACTTGGGGTTTAGACCCCAAACTTCTCAGGGGGAACCCCACAGCCACTGAACTATTCCTCTGACACTTCAGCTGCCACCCATGGGAGCATAGCCAGCCCCCTCTCATCTCCTCTGCACTCCATACCAATCATATTGTAGTGACACTGCTTCTTCTGTATGCTCATGTTTATAAGGCTTCTCTCCCACAATTGTTCAATTGTTTATTCTGGATGATTTCTCTACAATTTAGTTGTAATTCCAGATTGGTCCTGGAAAAAAGTAGTGTAACTCCCACTTAGTCATCTGCCATCTTGGATACCAAGAAAAAATATCCATCTTTTTTTTTTTAAGATTTTATTTATTTATCTTTAGAGGGAAAGGGAAGGAGAGAAATGTCAATGTATGGTTGCCTCTCGTGAGTCCCCTGCTGGGAATTGGCCTGCAACTGCGCCCTGACTGGGAATTGAACCACGATTGTGTGGTTCGCAGGCCCATGCTCAATCCACTGAGCTACACCAGCCAGGGCAAAATATCCATTTCTCAAAGGCACTGACCACGTGTCTGATTTCTTTTTTCTTGCTTCATGGTGCTTTGCTTTTGCATTTCATCCACCCTAGGGCCTTAGGAAACAGTGTCAATTGGTTTGTGATGAAAGTAATTGATATTCTGTTCCTGCTATTTTGTGCCCTACTCTGGGAATTTTCTGCCCCCCTGCAAGCAAGTCTACTTATTTCTATGGCAAGTCATATGATACTGACTCCTCCTGATACTTAAGCACTAGAGCTGACTTGTATCTTTTCTTCCTTGGTTGGTGGAGTGACCAGTCCTTAGATGCTTTTCTCATAGGTATCCAGGATGTAAATTACCATGGGGTACTCAGGAACAGACTGTGTTTCTGTCAAGTAATTTTTTTCACTGATTTTTCTTAAACCCACAGCCAGTGGTGACTCTCTTTCCCACTCCATTCTGGAATTTCCCCCAGAAAACCCAGTTAAACTGAAATCTAAGTAACTATATCTGAGGTGAACAATCAAGGTTATTCTTGTCAACCTTAAAATAATCTATCTTTGAGTAATAAAAGGTCATAATAACCTCACCTAACTTTCATTGTTTTGCATTTGTCAAGAGCCCTCACTTCCATTACTTCATTTGGTTCATTAACCTTGTTTTTATGTATGACACATGAAAGCCCTTCAATGTTAAGTGACTTGAACAGGATCACATTCCTAGTTAATTACAGAGCTGGTAATAGAAGCCAAAACTGCTTCTTTCACTCTAACATATTAGGTACCTAAGTTATACCTCAAAGGCACTTATTTTTTAGACAGGGAGATCTGGGTAAAGAAATATAGTAGGAGATTCTGATTAGTATGAAAATAGCCATGGCCTGGTAAAGTTGGGCATAGAAGGAGATACAGGAATAAATAAGGCTTTCTATCCTATTTTATCAGGAGCAGGTATGATTTAATAACCTGAGCTGGGCAGTTCCAGCTTCCCTAGACATCTGGCAACCCCTTAAGGCCCAAGGGTATTTTTTCCCTATTTTTTGCCATTTTTTCCAAGATTCTCTGTGTTAACTCTCACAGGGGGCCTCACAAGGATGAGAACAGCTGCAGAGGGGCTGGGGTTGGGCTGCTGAGTCCATGCCCAGGACTGACACCTGCCCCTCCACAGGGCCCTGGGGACAAGTTGGCTCAGAGAAATGGGGATGAGACAGAAGTTCATTCATCAGAGAAAACTGTGATGGAAAAACCTGCTTGATCCCTTGGCAGCACTAAGCTCTAAGGTTGGCCTTGAGCCCTACAAAACTCTAGATTCTGTTTAGCAGGATAAATTAAAATAAGAAAGTATGCTTCTAGGTCCCATTGCAGTTATCAGTTGTAGTTAACACTTAGCTGGTGTCTGCTAGGTGAGAAGTATAGTGGAAGTATGGCTTTGGAATTCAATAGAGGAAGGAAAGTTTTGTTTAAAAAATAAGCTAATGTTTACCTAGATTCTAGATTAAACACTGCCATTGACTTATTGTGGAATCTTGGGTAAGTTGCTTTTTCTCTGGGCCTCAGTTTCCTGAACTATAAGGTAAAGGTATTAGTCTATAGTCTTCTGAGGCCTATAGCTTTTGTGTATCACAAGCTTTTTTGAGTATTTTATAAGAACTATGGATATTCCTCCCAGAAAATACATGTGTGCATAGAGATAGCTGATTTTCCACAGAATTTATAGGATTTAAAGATTTCCTGGAAGCCTATCTATAGATCCTAAGTTGAGAACCTCTGGACTTGTTGATTTCTGAGTTCTCTTCTAGCTCTGACAGTGTATGAAACATTCCAGGTTGGACACAGTTAATGAGCAGAGAAACCAGGGCCAGAATGCTGGCAGCTTTTGTGGAATCCCAGAAGCTTAACTGTACCCCCCTTCCCAGGCTTCCTGAAACTCCAGTCCAGGGGAAGCAAAAGAATATAAGCTCATTCTATGCAGACTTATTCCAGTAAAGGGTTGCAAACTGGTTTACAGCGAACCAGAGACTAAAGTGTGCATAAGAAAGTTTCCTTTCAGGTTGCTTGAATTTAACAAAGATATGAACTTTATGGGGAAGAGTAGGCATGAGATTCATGGCCTCTGAATGTCTTTCAATGGTTGACTGGGGATAGAACAAAGAGCATGGACTACCCAATTTATCAATTTATAAGGACCATACAGCTTGTTTATAGATGTTCTGAGATTGTGACTTAAGGAGCTATTTCTGAATATGATTAGACAGAATACTAATGGCCATAAACCTATTGCATTTTACTTACATAATGTCCCCTTATTTAAAACTATATATTTTACTACAAAGAAAGGTCAGGAGAGAAGAAAGATATATTTGATGGGTACATCAGTCAGAGTCCCACTAAGAAACACATGACACACTCAGAGTGGACAAATTAAGTCAAGTTTAATAAAAAGAATTGACTACAAAAATATGGGCAGGGTATAATAAAACCATGAAGGTATTCAAGAATACCTTCAATAGGACTAGTTACAGTGGTATCCAGTACCACCCTTAGGCCTGAAAGAGAGAGGGGAAGTAGCAGTTACCAAAACCCAGAGGGAGGACAGTACATGATAAAAATTCCCTGATAGAAACAACCTCTCAGGCAGGATGCATTTACAAAAGCTTTTACAAGTTTCATGCTGCTATCACCCAATTGTCTCAGCTGAATTATATAGTTACTATATAGGCAAACAGGTAGTTCTATTTTACACATGAGAAAACTGAGGTTCGGCCAACCTAACGTGATTTGCAAGATCAAATGTCTATAAAAAGGAAAAACAGAGACTAGAACTTGAGTTTGGATTCCTAGTCTAAGACCATTTTTCCCCTACATTATCCGATTGTCTCTTTTGTGCAATGTTTCACTGCACAAATCTGTTTGAACAGGCCTTCAGAGGACTCCTACTTCTGACAGGCATGACAATGCATCACAACGGCAACAATAAATTAAAAATTGCATAGATTTCTTCACATATTTCAGAACATGGGTCAGTATAAAGTGTGGTAAGAAAACAGACTGAGTTAGAAGATACATAAGTGAGTACAATATTCCTTACAACTATTTTCCAAAGCAGAGGTTCTTAAATCTAGTTTTCATCAAATGGCCCTAGTCTAAGTACTTTATTCTCTCTCCTTCCTCTTCATTTTTGGCCTCTGGGTTTTCACCTCATCAGCTATGTACTTCCATTGTGAAGGATATGGTTGGATAAAAGGAGGAAGAAATGGAAATGAAGAAGTACAAAGTCAAGGTAAATAATAAGAAAACAGAAATAACATGTCTTTTGGAACTCAACTGTTAACAATAAAAAGTATGTTCATACTTGTCACAATTTGCATGTAAACCAAGAATTAATACCATGAGCATATTTATCCTTGAGTGCATAATTTAGTAGTATTTGAGGGAAATTCTGAGGGTTCAGTATTCCTATGAACTGCAATAGTGCTTAATAGGAGAGATGAGCCATGGACTAGATATGAAAAAACGTTAGGGCAAGATTGGATGGCACAGATATTTATACCTGCTACTTTAGATTCCCTTCTCTGAGGATCTTTTAGATGCCTGTGAATCCTAAAAGGCTCAAGACCAATATTTTCACAATCTATATTTTCTAGAGCAGTGGTTCTCAACCCAGGCCATTTTATCTCCCATTAACTCCCCAAAGGACATTGGACAATATCTGAAGACAGTTTTGGTTGTCAAAACTTGCAGGGGGTGTGCTGCTGACATCTAGTGGGTAGAGAGGCAAAGAGGTTGATAAATGTTCTACAATGAACAGAACAGTGCCACACAACAAAGTATTGGGCCCCAAATGCCAATAATGCCAAGGTTGTAGTACCCTGTTCTAGGGTGTTTCTTTACTATCAAGATACTACCTTTGCTATGACCACCACGTTTTCCACTACCCACCTGTATAGATGACTTCATTGCTCTCACCTATGGATCTCAGACTGGATACTCCTTAGAATGAACTGTATTTCAACTGGCTTCTTGGCTAAGGCAGAATTTATCTCATTTTCCAGGGTTATACTATTGTTACTATTGTCTACTGCCATTTAGTTTTTGACACTTGGCCTTGCTTTAACCCCAATAAGAAGCTTATTTTCTAGTTTCTAACTGCTTATCTGGTTAATGACTTACAGACTACTTAGACCTTTGGTTTTGCAAAGCCCTTGGCTCTTTTAGTCCTGGTATCCTTTCCAGGCTCTGAGGTCCAACCTCACCCATGGTTTCAGAACAAGACTGTCTTACTCATTCTATTCTGGGATACCAAATAGGGTTTGGGCTGGTAATTAGATCTGTTACCTCTTTAAACTGTGTGAAAAAGTTATCACCTGGGGGAAGAAAGAACTCAATGAAATAACACCTGGTACAAGAGGTCTTCTTGCCATGACTGTCAAAGAAAGCTGTAAGCCAGAGGAAGAGAAGATGCATTCTGAGGCAGCACACTCCTGAAGACTTTTGTGTCAGCTTGTTTAAGTGGAGACACAAAGATGCCCTACTCAATGTTGTCTTAAGTCTAGTTAAGCATGCATTTTATGCTCAAAGAAGAAAAAAAGCTGAGAATAAATTGAGACCTCAGAATTAATATCTGATTTGGCTGTATTTCAAGTGTCAACCTCATATAACTAGAAAGGAGTATAAAGAAGCAATTTGAAACTACAAGAAAAAAGTATGAAGATTACAACTTTGAAGGCAGTAGAAATAACTCATTTTCCTAAGAAAACTCCATTCCACAATTTTTAGACTTGGGGTGACCTCTAGTCCTGATTCTCTCCCACATTGCTACATGATCATGGTCAGGTCATTTAAAGACTCTATACCTGAAAACTGGAACTAACATTACTTTTAAGGCCTTGTAGTGGGACTTTTTCCAATTTGAAACAAATGAGATGCTGTGTGTGAAAATATCTTGAAAATCATTAGTGCTGTATGAATGCAAATTATTATCATTTCTTTACAAAAGATGTATGACCTGAGAGGAGAAAATGAAGGTGAATATGATGGTATCCAGAAAAGCTGGTAAATTAAATTGGTTTTGGCTAAGAAATAGAGACAGAGAAATAGAATGAGAGAAAGTGAGAGGGAGAAAGAGAGAGAGAGGGGGAAGAGAACCTTGTATGAACTACCTTCATCCCAATTCATAACACCCACACTGGAAGAAAAATGCACTGTCTTTCTGTACCTCTACAGAGCACTTTACTTACATATCCTAGGCATAATAGTATTGTATCTATCTTATTTTATAAAATATCTACAATAACACTCACCAACATTATTTGGTAATTCATGCCAGAATCAATCGTTAAATCAAGAAATTCTTCTGAATTCCTTAACTTATTGAATAGCATTCACTGAATGCTCATGAGAATTCAACCACCATGGTAACTGTTAGGAATACAGACAGAATAAAGCACCACTCTTGTCCTCAAGGAGCTGTTAGTCTGGTGGGAATTTCTTGGTTAAATCTTTTATTATTTAACTCTGTTCTTGTGTCTGACCTACATTTAACTGCCTGAAAATTTGACTTTTTGAACTTGTTTATACAATCATCTAAACCACTTAGCCATTCCAAGTCTTGACTCATACCAATTGTTTTTGAGCCCTTTAAGATTGATTTACATGGTTAAATTAGTTTCCCTTAAGAATTTGGAAAATACTCCAAGTCTAATATATTGGCAAAGAACAGCAGCTGGTTTCTGGGAAAGGACAAGTTGGCTGCAAATTTCTAATAAGCAAATGCATACTAGAGTGTTCGTAGATTAATCTCCATCTTACCCAGAGTAAGAGGTAATGACTAGATAAGACCATAACTAAATCTAAGGAATAAGGAAGGCTCTAATCATAGGCATATTATGTCCCTTAAAATTTAGTGAAAGGTATTTAAGGGTCTTTAATGGCTTCTTCAAATCACTCTCTTTATATAAACCATCTTTAGAGCTTCATTAGTTCATCTTCCCATTATATCAGTCACCATTTTTTAATGGCCAAATTGGTTCAAACTCAGCTAAAAGTCAAATACACAAAGAAGTAAGGCTGATGTCTGTTCTAAACAAGAGTTTCTTTGACAGCCTCAAGGAAGGTAGGTGACAAATTGCTCCTCTGAAGACATTGGGAGAAACAGTCTATGAAAGTTCTATATTCTTCCCCCTCCTCACAAAAAGGCCTTTCTTTTTTCCCTCTTCAAATCCATTCCACCTCCCACACAGAGAGGCAAGACTAGTGGCAAGTTTAAGCAGAAATGCAAATTAAGGAATGTGTACAGGAAGACAGAAATAGACTGTATAAAATGGCAGCCAGTGTAATCACCTGGAATGAGTTCAACTCAAACCTTTCCACTGAAGGCAAAGCAACCCCTGTTTATATTCGTCCTTTGCATGGATTTTCAATGGTTTATAGAAACAGGACAACCATTTAGAAGGCCTAAACCTTATTTCTCACTGTACCTCTTACCCAAATAAGTGGTAAGATCCACACTGAAGTGATGAGAACCTTAGCTGGATTGAGCCTGCATGATGAGATTTCCCAGTCCCAATATATACCAGATTTGTTGAAGCTTCTACAAAGGAACTCACAGCACTGATTGGGGAGACAAGCTGTAGTCATTTTAACCACATTTTCTTTGCATTTACAGTGGATCAAGGGTCACTTAACTAACATACAATTGGAACAGAAAGTTTGGATGAGCCTCATTTGCTGGTCATTGAAAGTTAGCTTTTTGAAATATTTACTTACATTTTGATTCCACAACTTGTTAAAGAAAAGGCTTAAAAATACCACTAAGCTCCAGAGTCTGGCTATTTTTTCATTCATATATTAAAGTAGAACAATTTTTAAAATTATTGTAACATCTTTAACATCATCTTTGCATCCTGACAGTGTCTAGCTCAGGACTGATCACAAGGTAGGTTTACACACAAAAATATTTATTGCTTTTAGTGTGCTAATGAATCACAATTTTACTGCATTTTGTGTGTTTACATAATGATATCCTCTCCTTTTCACATGTGTACAGCATGAATTGCATCCATTATTAACTTAATCTCTTCGATTTCATGAAATTGTTTCCTGTTTTCTTATTATCTCTGTCACTAACAGTCACTAATGTAGACCCCAATCTGGAACTTAAGGCAAGGTGTGCAGTCTTCTGGTCATTTTTGTGCTGAGGTTACACTTTAGCCATCCAAATCTAGCTCAGAGGTGACAAATTACAGCAAGACAAGAACATGAAGTGAAGAGAAGGGAAAAGGGAAAAAGACAAGGAGAGCCATCTGAAATGGTGCTGAAATGGTTCAGAGAAAATTACCTCCCTATAATTGGCTGTCCTTCTAGGACAGGCCTCTGTCAATAACACATTTTTTGGCCATCCTGCCTTCAGCCTCTGATTCACCCAATTCAAATATAATTTTTCCAAGAAACAGTTCTCCTGGTCATGGCCCCTGACCATTACAAATAATGATGTTGAAAGGTCCAAGTGAAAGGGGTCACTTTTTCCAAATGAGTCACCACCACCTGGAAAGTTCTTAGGAAATGGAAGAGGTGCCAGAAGGCTAAAGACAAGAAAATGTTGTCCCAGTTTTGAAAAGAGGAAGAAGCATATCTCAAAAATATAAACTAATAATTAACTTGATGTGGATATTCAGAAAAATATCTAAAAAGGGTTATTAAAATATTGTTTGTGTGCATTCAAGAAAAATTATGATCAGTGTACACAAAGAAAGGTTGACATGCTCACCTAACTTTTTTTGTAAGATTATTAGACATATAGGGGAGTGTAAAATATATTTTAAAGTATTTTTGAGTAGTGGGTATTTCCTGGGCCAGGTTTGGTAAGATATTTCCCTCCTGAGTCCATGGCAGAAATCATTAACCCCTCACAACACTCTTTACCAAAAAAATTCTATCTGATCTCGTAGTTCTCAGTAGGCAGTCACCATAGTCACCTGCCATTGCAGACTCAGGGTCTAGTGATGCAGAGAATAAATAAAACCCTTAAGGAATTCATAAAATAGTAGAGTAAGTATGTCAGATATTAATATTTTGTTTTAGTGTACAATTGGACCAATCAATTTTAATTCAAGGGTAAGGAATAGGGACATAGTAACATGTTATGGAAGAGGCAATATTTGAAATGGGTCTCAAAAGATAAAAAGAACTTTTCAACAAAAGGGAGGAGAAATGCCATAAAATGTGAATCTGAAGTTTTTGAAATTAGATCTTGATTATACATTTGTTGGCAAATTAAAGAACTAAGAGCTGAGTGTCAGTATGGTGAGTCACAGCCTTACATGAACAGTTCTGCCAAAAGAAATTGATCAATGTTGGATGACAAAATTAAGATTTAAAAAGTTTTAAAATGAAGGACTGATAGGGCAAAACAAAAATGTCTAATGTTTCTGTTTTAGGAGACATTTTATTTAATATATTTAATAAATGTAAAGTTTCAGATTTAGATTTCCAAAATTCAACTGTACAAATAAAACAAATGAATATTAACAGCAACCCTAAAATTTCAGTTGATCCTAAGGTTAATATGAGTCATTAAGTTGGAGAGGTTAATAGTGAGGGATAGTATGATGTAGTGAAAAGGTCTCTGAAATGGAAATTAGGAAACCCAAGTTTAGTTCTATCTTGATAAGTAACTGTGTGACCTCAGTAAGTCATTTCCCTTCTCTGAGCTACATTGTCTTCTGAAGAAGTTAAACTCAACTTGTGGTTTAAAAACTATATGTTTCAGATCCTCTGGATTCTTCTTGGGCTACATTACAAAAAAGAGCAGGAAGTTGAGATGATGAAGGTTCTGTACCCTCTCACCTTCTTTTCATTTCAACAACAACAAAAAATGCATTTTTTAAATTATTGTTGTTAAAGAGAAACTCCATTCTTAACTGTTTTAAAAATTAGCATTCTGGCTAACATTTTACTTATAAAATGATTTCATTGTTTAAAAGTAATACTTTAAAATTATTTATCAATAACATTGTAATATTGGAGTACATCGATAGGATAGTACAGTGTGTGTAAATTAGCAAAACTAGCCTCTCTCTACTGTGAAACGGTCAGGAAATATCTGAACACTTCCATTGTGAATACCATGTTTTGAAAGGGGCATTGACAAAATGGAATTCATTTAGGAAAAGATGACTCAAGGTAAGAAAAGTATATACATATAGGAGATAATAGGGTTGCTTATCCTGAAAATAAAAGATGTGTGGGGCATGATAAGTATATTGAAATATTCAGAGTTATCCTGTTGAAGAAGAATTTTCCTTATTCTGTTTAGCTTTAGAAAACTGAACTGGAACTACCAAATGGAAAATTTTCAGAAAAGATTTTTGACCCAACATAAGAGGCAACTTTAAAACACGTAGCCTTACAAAATAATGAGCTTGTAAATAGATAAAAAATTATCTATAGGGATGGGAGGAGGTGGAAGAGAGTAGAGGAGTGGAGGATAAATGGTGATGGAAGGAGACTTGACTTGGGGTAGTCAGCACTCAATAACATATACAGATGATGTATTATAGCATTATACACCTGAAATCTATAGAATTTTATTAACAAATGTTAACTCAATAAATTCCATAAAATTATAAAAACAAAAAACGAGCTACATATTTTGCAATATAAAAAATTGTCACTATTTTCATCCAAGAATCGAAAAATGAAGTAAAAAACCACTTGTCTCTGTAAGATTGTTCAGCAAGGTGGTTACATATAGCATAAACATACAAAATAGTTTTCCTATACTAGAGCAACAGTCAATTATAAAAAAGTTATAAGACATATTTCATTCACAATAGCAAAAAAATTATAAGATATATAGAAATAAATCTATAAGAAATCTATTAGACATACTTGCTGAAAATTATACAAGTCTTTATTGAAGAAAATATATAAGATATTTAAATGTAAAATATTTGAAGTCTTTTTTTTAAAGATTTTATTTATTTATTTATCTTTAGAGGGGAAGGAGAGAGGGAGAGAAACATCAATGTATGGTTGCCTTTTGTGCATCCCCTGCTGGGAGTTGGCCTGCAGGGAACTGGACTACAACCCAGGCATGTGCCCTGACTGGGAATCAAACCGCGATCCTCTGGTTCTCAAGCCCGCGCTCAATCCATTGAGCTACACCAGCCAGGGCCTGAAGTTTTTAAAGATGTTCATTCTCCCTAAACTTATGTATGAAACTCAAAGCAAGCAAAATAAAAATCTCAATACAAAGGAAAAAGATGGCAGTGAAATAGGTGCAAGCGGAGCCCACTTCCCCCTGCACAGAGGTGGGATACCTAGCTGGTCTTCTGAGGAACAGAGTGAGAAGCCAATGGAATCACAGATTATATGAAGTTTGGAGGCCAAAACTGTAGAGGAGATTGAAAAACAGGTGGTAAGGAGATTAAGTGAGGATGATAAGGTTCCTGGGCCCAGCATGGGTTCCAAGGCTGCTGCAGTCCCTGCCCAGTGTGGGTCAGCACAGCTGCAGAATCTTTGGAGGAGAACTGGACCAGCAGCTCCCTCCCCTATCAAAGGAGGGAAGACAGTTTGGCACCAGAAGAGGCATGAATGCTTGAAATCACTGCAGGAAGTAAAGATGAAGTACGAGACACACAGAGGAGGGGTACACCCACTGGGACTGTGGCTGTAGGCTAGGTCATTACCAGGGAAACTGGGGAGCTGGGTGATTCCTGGAGAAGGGAGAAGAATTGGGCCCTGTTGAACCCTGACCCAGATAGTCTCAAGTCTGGTTAGAATGTTGGTCTGTGTGAAAAGCCTGACACTTGTTAAGAATGGCAGGCTTAAACAAGTGGATTTTACTTAAAAAAAAGTTCTCAGCTGCTGTTTAAGGAACTCTCATGCAGCAGCTGGCTTGTGCAGTGGCTGGCTATATCCATGGTGGCAGGGTGGCATGGTGGTAGGCTAGCGAAGAGGAAGGAGATAGCATGCTGCACGGACCATTCAGAGGACAGTAGGACCCAAGGAGATAGCAGTCCCCAAAGAGATTTAATTTAGTGTGGGAGCTGAATGGCCCTGAAGAGAATTTATGAGGCATAGCACCCAGGCCAGCAAAAAGGGAGAAGGTGGTGTGTGAGTTGCCCCTAATCAGTGCACCACATGGGCAACACAAATGGTGGATTACAGGTGCAGGCCTAGTGTATATGAACAGTGGGGGCCTGGCAACACAGATAGCACACAGAGGACCTGGGCTGGAAATTGGGCAACAGTGAATATTGTGGCCTATGCCTGGGCCCCATTCTTGCAAAACCACTGGAAGGGAGTAAAGGAAAGCCCAGCCCCGCTCTGCCTGTGGAATCCAGGAAGACCAACAGAACTCGCTCGGTAGGTTTAAAGTCAGCAGGAGGCTTTTTCCCCCCCAAGTGTGAAACAATAAGACCTGGAACTGTGAAAGGTCCAGAGACAGATCCAGAGAGGGAGCATAAGGCTAATGCCAACAACTGAGAAACTGAGACAAATTTCACTTTGCTATTCTATAGAATTAGCATTTTATTGTTTATTTCTATAATTATTATTATCTTCATTATTTTTACTTCTTTTATTTTATTAGTATGTTTTATTTTCCTTCTTTCTGTTTAGTTTTCCTCATTCTGTTTGCTTAATTGAATTATTTGGCTGTTTTTTCTTGTTATTTCTTTCCTATTGTATTTTAATTTTCCTTCTTTCACTTCAGTTGTATTCCAATAACACATCATTCTTAGTCATGTATTTTCTATTCCTGTTATTCAGATGATACAGTTCTTGTCATATGATTGTTGTTCCTGTACTGTAAATAATTGCTGTCCCACACAATTGTAAATACCACACAGCACCCCTCCCTGGTCTTAGCTCATTTCACTATAGTCTTGAGCTATATTATTTTTTTGGTTAACTCTATTCTCCCACACACTATGCCTAGTTTCTATTCTGTACTCTCACTCTATCTCATTATCTAACCTCACACAAGTGCTCTGTATCCTGGATTCAGCTCACAATCCTTCTCCCCTCTAACAAGAGCCCTAGTTTTTTTCATATTTTATAAAAAGTGGCTAGTTGGATGAAATATCATGGTTAACACTATGCTTATCCAAAGGATCTCCCATCTGTTCTCTACTTGTTGGTATTTTAAATCCCATAGAATACTTTCTGGCTGCCTGAATCCATTTTGCCTTCTCCCTGTCACTAATCACATATAATAGGTGGGAGCTGTGAACACCAATATAACTGCTGCAAGGGAGAACCCACCAACAAAGGAACCACCAACAGCTAAAAACCCAAGTACAACAAGAGAGCCCACACAAATGGAAGAAAGGGCAAACCTAGAGAATCCAGAAAAGGAGATCAAAGAGACCACATCACTGAATCCCATGGAATTCCTACCATTCAAGTTCACCTTACAAAGACAGCTATCAAAGCAGAATATCAGGAAGCACAGAAACAAACAAAAAGAGTCATCTAAAAGGGGGAGACAAAAAAGAACCTGCAATCAAAAGGAAAGGAAGACTCCCCACTAAAAGAGCTAAATGAAATGGAGGTAAGCAAACTATCAGATACAGAATTCAAAAGAATATTATAAGGATGCTCAAGGAACTCACAGACAACTACAAGGAATAGAGTGAGAACTACAACAGCATGAAAAAGGAAATAGAAACTATAAACAACATCAGGAAGAAATGAAAAATAAAATTTCTGAAATAAAAAATACTAGAAGGAGTTACAATCAGGCTGGATGAAATGGAGGCCTGAATTAGTGAGCTGGAAGACAAGGTGGAAAGAAACACCCAGGTAGAGCAGCAGCACAAAAAAAGACTAAAAAAATATGAAGATAGTGTAAGGCACCTCCAACATAACATGAAACACAACATTTGAAACATAGAGTTACCAGAAGGAGAAGAAAAGGAAAGAGTGTTAGAAATTCTGTTTGCAAAAATAATGACAGAAAACTTTCCAAACCTGGAAAGGGGGAAAAAATCAAGTTCAGGAAGCACAGTGGGTCCCAATTATGATGGACCCAAAGAGGCCTACTCCAAGACACATCATAATTAAAATGGCAAAATTCAAAGACAAAGAGAGAATCTTAAAAGCAAGGGAGAGAGAAGTAAAATACAAAGGGGCTCAATAAGGCTAGCAGCTGATTTCTCAACAGAAATACTACAATCAAGGAGAGAAGGGCAGGAGATATACCAAGTAATGAAAAACAAAGGCCTGCAACCAGGACTACTCTACCCAGTGAGGTTCTCAATTAAAATGTTAGGTGAAATAAAGAATTTCCCAGACAAAAGAAGGCACAGAGAATACACCTCCACCACACCAACACTGCAAAATGTGCTAAAGGGACTACTATAAGGAAGGAAAGATAAGGAAGGAAGATAACTAAGATAAGAAATGAAAAGTGTGAGAAAGAGAGGAAGACAGATATAAAGAAAGAAAAATTAATAAATACCTGTGAATAATAATCTTAAATGTTAATGGATTAAATGTTCCAATCAAAAGACCTAGGGTAGCTGAATGGATAAGAAAACATGACCCACACATATACTGCCTACAAGAGACCCACCTCAGAACAAAAGATCTACACAGACTGAAAGCGAAGGGTTGGGAAAAAATATTCCAAGCATATGAACAGTGAAAAAAAGTGGAGTAGCAATACTTATATCAGACAAACTACACTGCAAACCAGAGGCCATAACAAAAGACACTGAAGGACACTTCATAATACTCAAGGGAAGAATCCATCAAGAAGACATAAATAGTGTAAACATGAATACCCCAACATAGGAGCACAAAAATATATAAGATAAATCTTGGAGGACTTCCAGAAAGATATAGACAGCAACAACTTATACTAGGGGATTTCAAAACTCCACTGTCAAAAATGGATAGACCTTTCAAACAAAATAGCAACAAAGATATTGCAGCATTGAACAATGCCATAGATTAAATGGACTTAAAAGTTATATATAGAACCTTACATTGCAAAGAAGCATAATACATTCTTTTCAAATGCAGATGAAACATTTTCAAAGATAGACCACATAATAGGAAACAAAACCACTCTCAAATTCAAGAACATTGAAATCATATCAAGCATTTTCCCAGACCACAAGGACCTGAAAGTGGAAATCAACCTCACGGAAAAAAATTTGAAAAAGACTCAATTTCACAGATATTTAATAGCATGCTATTAAACAATGAATGGATCAAGAATGAGATAAAAATTATATGGAAACAAGTGAAAATGAACTCTAACAGTCCAAAACTTATGGGACACAGTGAAGGCAGTTCTGAGAGGGAAATTTATAGCAATACAGGCCTACCTAAAAAAGATAAAAAACATTTCAAATAAACAACCTAACGCTACATCTACAAGAACTGGAGAAACAACAACAAAGCTCAGAGTGAGTAGAAGGAAAGAACCAAGACTAGAAAAGAATTAAACAACAGAGACTAAAAGAACAATTCTACAGATCAATAAATCCAAGATCTGATTCTTTGAAAAAATAAACAAAACTGGCAATCCCTTAAGCAGACTCATCAAGAAAAAAAGAAAGTGGAACCAAGTAAACACAATCAGAAATGAAAGAGGAGAGATTACAACTGATACCACAGAAATACAAAGGATTGTAAGAAATTACTACAAAGAAGTACACACCAAAAAATTGGAAAACCTGGGTGAAATGGACAAGTTTTTTAAAATATATGATCTCCCAAACCTTACTGATAAGAAGCAGAATATTAGAACAAACCAATAACAGCGGGTGATATGGAAGCAGTAATCAAAAAACTCCAGGCACACAAGAGCCCTGGACTGGATTGTTGCATGAGAGAATTTTATAAAACATTTAAGGAAGAACTAACCCCTATCCTTCTGATATCATTCCAAAAATCCACGAAGAGGGAAGACTCCCAAACTCTATTTATGAAGCCAGCATTATCCTAATCCCAAAATCAGATAAAGACACAACAAAGAAAGAAAACTTCATGCCAATATGGCTAATGAACGTAGATGCTAAAATCCTCAACAAAATATTGGCAAACCATATCCAGCAATACATTAAAAAGATCATACACCATGATCAAGTGGGATTCATTCCAGAGATGAAAGTATGGTACAATATTCTCAAACCAATAAACATAATACATCATAAAAAAGGAAATACAAAAATCACATGATCCTATCAATCAATGCAGAAAAGGTGTTTCATAAAGTACAGCATCCATTTATGATAAAAACACTTAGCAAAATGGGAGTAGAGGTAGCATACTTCAATATAATAAAGGCCATATACAAGAAACCTACAGTCAGCTCAATACTCGATGGCCAAATATTAAACACTTTCCCTCTAAGATCAGGTACAAGACAAGGATGTCTGTTTTCACCACAGCTATTCAACATGGTATTGGAAGTCTGAGCTACAGTTACCAGACAAGAAAAAAAAAGGCAACCAAATTGGAAAGGAGGAAGTAAAGAAGTTCACTTTCACTGTTTTCAGAGAACATGATTTTCTGTGTGAACGCAAAAAACTCTATAGACTCCACCAATAAACTGTGACCTAATAAGCAAGTTTGGCAAAACAGCAGGATACAGTCAATATTCAGAAATGTAAGGCATTTTGGTACACCAACAATGAAATATCAGAATGAGAAATCAGGAAAAAAAACTATTTGATATAGCAACAAGAAAAATAATGTACTTAGGAATAAATCTAACCAAGGAGGTAAAAGACCTGTGCATAGAAAACTGCACAACACTGAAGAAAACATTAAGGAAGACAGAAATAAATGGAAACATATTCTATGCTCATGAATTTGATGAATTAAAATCATGAAAATATTCATACTGCCCTGGCTGGTGTTGCTCAGTGGATTGAGTGCTGGCATGTGAAGCAAGGGATCTCTGTTTTGGTTTCCAGTCATGTGGGGGCGACTTTCCTCTCAAGTTCCCCCAAGTGCCACGGATGAAAGTAAATATGACTGAGACATGATGTGATCTGCTTGGGGAGGAGAAGTGAGCAGTGGCCAGTTTCTCAGGGGAAAAAGGCCAGCAGTGGCCAGTTTCTCGGAGGATAAAAAGGCTTAGAGCTCCCTCCACCAGGGCCTTTTATTGGGTTGTAATACACAGGAATACAGGGCAGCAAGGATCAAACAGTAGATAACATTTCAAAGAAATCTAAGGGCTTACTGTCAGGAATAGAGTTTTAGGTTTTCCTGCTTGAACCCTCAATATATGAATGAAAGCACCCTTAGCAGAGCAGATTTCACAGGTTTATCAGGAAGTCTTTGTGATGCCAGATTTTTCCCCAAGACACGGTCTAGCAAGGCAAAAGGCAAGGAGCTGCACTGCTCCCCATCAGGTATTCAGGCTTAAGGGGATTAGAGCCAGGGAGTGCTTCTCCCAGAGAACATGGGGACTCGGGCTATTCAAAGTCAGGGTAGGAGGGTGAGAGTCCATTGCCCTTTGTTGCAGCTCCCCCCCCAGTCCTTCCATGAAGGACTCCCAAGTGATCGTGTCTGGCTTAGGTTGCCCCCCACTGTGAGGGGTCTTACCCGTCATTGACTTCCGACTAAGTTTGGGGGCAGGGAGAGGAAACTGATGCAGCATTTGCTACCAGACACAACTTTGTCTCCTGCACTTTGCATTCCAAAGGTTATTTCCTGCCCTTAGCCACAAGGGGTATAGATACAATTCCTAAAACCAGGCAGAGCAGTCTGCAACACAGTCAAGGTGCATGCCTGCATTGCAGGCCAGGTCCCTAGTAGGGGGCACATGAGAGGCAACCACACATTGATGTTTCTCACCCTCTCTCTCTCCCTCCTTTCTCCTCTAAAAATAAACAAATAAAATCTTTAATAAATGTTCATACTACCCAAAGCAACTTATAGATTCAATGCAATCCCCGTTAAAATACCAATAACATGTTTTTCAGATATAGAACAAATATTTCAAACATTTATTGGAACCATAAATGATGCCAAATAGCTGCAGCAATTTTTAGAAAGAAGAACTAAGTAGAACAGATAACAATACCTGGCATCAAACTATATTACAAGATCATAAAATGGAATAAAAATAGTCTCTTCAACAAATGGTATTTGGAGATCTGAACAGCTACATGAAAAGAAAATAAAACTCAATCACCAACTTATACCATACACAAAAATAAACTCAGGATGGATAAAAGACTTAAATATAAATCGTGACACCAAAAAAATCCTACAGGAGAACATATACATCAAAATTTTCACTGATACATCCCCTAGGGCAAGAGATATAAGGGAAAGAATAAACAAATTGGAGTACATCATGTTAAAAAGCTTCTACACAGCTAGAAAAAACATTTGCAAAATGAAAAGGGAACCAAATGTACGGGAAATTATATTTGCCAATGATACCTCAGACAAGGGTTTGATTTCCAAAATATATAAAGAACTCACACAACTCCACTTCAGGAAGACAAGCAACCCAATCAATAAATGGGCAAAGGATCTGGGCAGATACTTCTCCAAGGTGGATATACAGAGTGCCCAGAGTCTTATGAAAATATGCTCAGCATCACTAGCCATCAGAGAGATGCAGATTAAAACTACAATGAGATACCACTTCACAGTAGTGAGAATGGCCATCAAAAACAAATCAACAAACAAGTTCTGGTGAGGCTGTGGAGAAAAGGGAACTCTAGGGCACTTTTGGTGGGAATGCAGACTTTTGGTGGTACAGCCACTATGGAAAACAGTATGAAATTTCCTCAGAAAACTGAAAATGGAATTATCTTTTGACCTGGAAATTCCAGTGCTGGGATTACACCCTAAGAATCCTGAAACACCAATTCAAAAGAACCTATGAACCCCAACGTTCATAGCAGTACAATTTACAATAGCCATGTGCTGGAAGCAACCTAAGTGTCCATTAGTAAATTAGTGGATCATAAACCTATGGTACATTTACTCAATGTAACACTCCACAGCAGAGAGAAAGAAGGAATTTATACCCTTTGTGACAGCATGAATGGAACTGGAGAGCATTATGTTAAGTGAAATAAGCTGGCCAGTAAAATACAGATACCATATGATCTCACCTATGATTGGAACCTAATCAGCAAAACAAACAAGCAAGCAAAATATAACCAGAGACATTGAAATAAAAAATAAAACTGCCCTGGCTGGTGTAGCTCAGTGGATTGAGCATGGGACTGCAAACTAAGGGATCGCGGTTCAATTCCCAGTTGGGCACATGCCTGGGTTGCAGGCCAGTTCCCAGCAGGGGACGCACGAGAAGCAACCATACATTGATATTTCTCTCCCTCTCTCCTTCCCTTCCCCTTTAAAGATAAATCAATAAAATCTTTTAAAAAATAAAACTGACAGTAACCAGAGGTGAGGGGGGAGTATAATTGGGGAAAAGGGGGATAAGTCATCAAGGAACATGTATAAAGGAGCCATGGACAAGGCCAAAGGGAAGTGGGTTAGAGGGTGGGAAGTGGGGATGTCTGCAGCACAGGGGAGTATTGGAAGGAAAATGGAGACAACTGTACTTGAACGACAATAAAAATGAGGGAATTACTCTACTTATACATGATAACTTAATTTGAAAGAATCTTTCCATTTCTTTGCTTTCAGTAAAACTGAAGGAGTATTTTGGGGGAAAAAATAAGCCACAAAATAAAAGACTAATAAAGTGGATTATTCCAAAATAAAAAACTTTAAGTTTTACAAAAAATGATGTGTTTCAAAAATTCAAAATGTTAGCTGTAAGCAACATAAGCAACAAGAATTACCTTGTAAAATATATCATAATTAATCTTTTAAAGAAAAACCCAATAAAAATGGGTAAAGTAAATAAACAGGAAATTAATTAACTATTAATTTAAAATGGATAAAGGTCATGCTCACTTAATTTTTATAGTATCAGGGCAATGCAAATTAAAGAATCAATTATACATATATATATATTACCCATTGGACTAGTAAATACCTAAAAAATTAATAAAAGTATAGTTGAAGATATGAGAAAACAGCACTTTTTGCACTGTGGATGGCATTATACTTTCATAAAGCCTTTTGAGGGAGAAATTTGGCAGCATTTATGAGAACATAAAATTCATATAATCTTTGGTCCAGTAATTCTTCTAGGAATCTATCTGTTGGGTATATACATAGATGCTTATTGCAGTACTATACGTAATTTCAAAAATTGAAACCAAGCTAAATATTCACCAAAGGGGGACTACTTAATAAAGTACAATATATCCATACTAGAGACAACCATTCAGCTGTTCAAAAGAATGCATTGGGAATATATGTATCCAAATAGAAACAGCTCCAAGTGTTGAAAATATAAATCACACACACACAGAAATGAAAATTATGTGATTTTATTTATTTAAGAAGAAAAGATATATTTATCTCCATTTCCATCTCTATGTATAAAAATATCAGGGTTTTTCAGCTTTGACACTACTGACATTTAGGGCCAGATGATTCTTTCTTTCTAAGGAGCTGTCCTGTGTCCTGTGGGATATTTAGCCACATCCCTGGCTTCTATCCACTAGGTGCCAGTAGCATCCCACCCCCAGCTGTGACAACCAAAAATGTCTTCACACATTGACAAATGTCCGCTGGGGAGCAAAATTGCCAGGTTAAGAGCTATTGATATAAATACATATATTTTTAAGGGTTAGAAGGATACACACTGAACAGTTAAAAATGGTCACCTCTAGTGGGAGAAAAAAAGATGTGGAAAAGGGGAGATGACTTTCTCATATTTTTTATATACTTCTAGATTGCTTGAATCACCTAAACATTATAATGGGCTAATATTGTGTGTGTGTGTGTGTGTGTGTGTGTGTGTTTAAGACAACAAAAAGCAATGAGCTTCTTGTCTCTGGAGATGTTCAGAGTTTAAATTAGTAAGAGTAGTTTTTATTTCACATGGGAGATGAAACTGGGTGACCTCATAAGGTTAGCTCATTGGCCTTACAAAGTTCTATGCTTTTAAGAGAAGAAATTGTCAGGTTCTCTCTCTCTCTCTCTCTTTCTTTCGTTTTTATTATTTTTATTTTTTAATTTATTACTCATTTTTTAATTTTTAAATTTCTTTTACCTATAATATTAACGTAAAAAGTTGTGATTACATTGTATTTCTACTCTTTTTCTATGTAAATATATGTATTTTTTTATTGTTGTCCAAGTACAATTGTCTCTATTTTCACCCCTGAGGGAAATGGAAAAAGGGCCATCAAGGAACATGTATTTAAAAAAATTTTTATTGTTGTTCTATTACAGCTGTCCCAATTTCTGCCACCCCCCCCAGTTCCTCTCCCCTTTGTGGCCCACACCCTCTCTTCCACAGTCAATCCCCACCTTGTTGTTCCTGTCCATGTCTGTATCTTCAAAATGGTTAGACTTTAAACTCTTGCTTAATTGCAACATGTTATGAAGTTTGGTTTTATTCATTTCACCTAAGCTGCTAAACTGTTCTTATAAATCCAATCTTTGGGCCAATTAGGAACTGTCTTTTTATAAAATGTGAAAAATAAACCAATCATTAATACTAAACTAAGAAAATAACCAAGTTATTTTCTATCAAAGGCTCATTTGTAGCTTCTTTTTTTCCTCAATAACTGGATTTAAATCATCTGTACAATTCATTTACAGTAAAATTCACAGCTACAATGCTAATTCAGGGTTTACCCTTATCATGGCTGACTTGTTCTTGTCCTTCAATGAATGATGGCAAACATAAACATGAAAATAAAATTAGTAATACACAAGCCAACTGCTTTATCTACATCTTGAGTTTATGGGATTAGTAATGGTCTCCCTGGAAATCTCTAGGTTGTATAAAGAAGAGCTATTCCAGTTAGTAGTAACTGTGGAGCTGATGTGGTAAAAGCATTTATTCTTTCACCTTGCTCCTCATTTCTGTATCATGTTGGGAACCACCCTGCCTGGTTTCAGAGGTGTAACTGTAATTCCCCATGGCTAAGGCTGAGAGACCTTGGGACAATAAACCACTAAGGAGACAAAGCTTATCTCCCTGGTAAGGGCACCACCTCTGCCCTCTTTACTTCACCCTGCTTGGCCCTGAACCTGACTGGTTAGCCAATGACAGGTAAGATTCCTCAAAGGAGAGATCACCTAAGACAGGCATGGTCATGAGGGCCCCCCTCACGGAAGAACTTGGGGGGCTATAGAAAAATGGGGTGATGTAACCTCACTTCTGGGCTTTGACATAGCCTGAGTCCTCATCCTGTCTGTAAGAAGTCTCCGAATCTCTTGGCTGCCTTACTCCCCCTGCCTGACATAGGCCTAAAGCAATGCCGGAGGTGGGTGCAGCCCTGTGCTGGAAAGGGTGGGTTCCCCATCAGGTCTAAGAAAGAATGAATAAAGTCCTGTGAAACCTGCTTTGCTAATGCCCTCAATTTAAATGATAAGGGTCCCAGTGTGAAATGAGTTTGTTTCCCAAAAGCTTTATGGCTCTTCAGCTAATTGACCCTGACTCAGAATAAGCCCTCATAGTTCTTTGAATATTTTCTATTGTCTGACAATGATTGATGAGCTTTACATATATGCCCTGGATTTGTATGTAAATGAACCCAATAAAAGCCCATTGAGGAAAAGGCTCCTGATTCTTCTCCTTAGAGAGATTGGCCACGTTTCCTCCCCAAGCATATCATGTCTTGGTAGACTTATTCTCATCTGTGGTGGCCAGTGGGAGCCCTGTGGGCAGAGCCCCCCAACAATATCAGCATCTTGGGTCATAGAACAGAGTCTGGGGATGCAGTTAAAATGCTATTTTTGCTATTGGTGGTCAGAGGTATAAGTCCTTGTAAGACGTCAGTGAGATAGGTAAGAGGTCAAGAGAAGGACTGTGGAAAAAGCAGTGTTTGAAAAAAGGTGAAATCGAATGGTTTAGAAGAGATCAGAAAGCATCACTACTTTAGTTCATAAGAATTCTTTTGAACCAAAGCTTGACTCAACGTTTATTAAAACACCACCTATGTTCCATTTCCAGCATGTTTGTAACACCCTTCATCTTCTCCTCATTTCGTGACAGGCAAGTAAGTAATATATTGGCAGATGCCCAAAGCAATTATGATACATGAAATGCACCAGTATAAACTTGTTTCAAATTTAATGGAAATTCAGTCCCCAAATTATTCAGTTCTCCTGCCATCCCAGTTCCAAAAGTTACTGGCACTGTTTTACCCCTAGTCCCCAAGAAATAAAATGGTCCTCTGCCTGCTAATCTGCCTCTGTCCTGGAGAAGACAATGGCTTTCAGATCATAGGAAAATATTACTATCAAAGACAGGCTTCATTCTCAATCATACCCAACCTTCCTAGATAAAAGTACTGTTGGCAGATTCAGGGAATGGCTATGGTTGGGGACAACTTATACAAAGGTGGATTGTGGGCTCAATGGTGTGAGATTTCTCTCTAGGATGAGGGTAGAGAGATGATGAGAAGCTCTACCTCTCACAAATCCTTCTCCCCATCATCCTGCTTGAATACCTGGCTTTTCTGCATTCTAAGGACATCAGAGACACAACTATTTGTTTTTTTTAATCAACAAATTCTATTTAGCACACATGGGGCAGACACTATGCTAGGTGCTGGGAATACACTGATGAACAAAAACAGACACGGTTCTTGCTCCCGTGTATGTTACAGACTGGTAGAGGAGACTAATATTGACCAAATAATCACCAAAATAAATGTAAAATTACAACAGTGGTAAGGCTACCAAGGTGAGACACATGATGCATATACAAAGGAAACACAGTTTAGACTACTTGTCTACCTATGTACATCCATACCTAACCCCCCACTACTTCCAAATGAAGACCATCACTGTAATAGTTGATGGTAAGGAAGAGATAAACCTGCCTAAACTCAGACAAAGGTGCAGAAGTCCCTGCTCTTCTCATAACACCTTTTCTGGAACTGGTGAAAACAGTCTGATTCACCACAGACACAAGCCAAATGGAACAGTGATAAGGCAGAAAATATCTTCCACCTATGGTGCAGAGAGGTGGCAGTCAAGCAATGAATTGGTATCAAGGCTTTGAAATGTTTTATATCCATAGTCCTCCAGAAGATAGGATGGCCCCAAGGAAATAGAGTAGGATGGTATATGCCCCAGGTGACGAACACAAGGCCCAAAAGTCAAATTCAGCTCTCTACCTTGTTTTATCTGTCCTGGCACTGAGCTCCCTACCCCTTGTTAAGGAGTATTTATATTTATACAGTCCTAAAATTACATTTGGCCCTTTGAAAGCAACCTTGAGGTTGATGTGGCCCCTGGTGAAAATGAGTTTGACACCCCTGGATAGGATGGGGCAACCAAAAGGCTGGAGGGTACCAGAAAGACCAGATTGGGTACAATTCAATTGGACCATACTCAATCTGGTCAAAGGCCAGTTCTGCTTGTGTCTTTGGAAGGCATTATTCTGATCCTGAAGGTCACTAGAACTAAATCAATCTAATCATCTAATTCATCACAAGGAGTCATGACTTACAAGCACTCTAGTTGTAAATAATGCCTAACAGTCTGGAAGAAACTATCTAGTTTTATTCATTAGCCACTATATATCACATACCATACATTTTCCTTGCCATGTCTTTTTCAGCTTATGGTTCAGGTGAGAGAAAACTAGTTAATATAATTATTTATAGTGGTCACAAACACCCAACCCCATTTTTGGTTTTCTCATGTGGGCTAGACAACAGGTGTTCTTTTTTTTTCTTTTTTTTAAACTTTTTTAAATTTAATTTTATTTATTTCTCTTTAGAGGGGAAAGGAAGGAGAAAGGAAGAGAAATATCAATGTATGGTTGCCTCTCATGCATCCCCTCCTGGGAACTGGCCTGCAACCCAGGCATGTGCCCTGACTGGGAATTGAACTGTGATCCTTTGTTTTGCAGGCCAGCACTCAATCCACTGAGCTACACCAGCCAAGGCCAACAACAGGTGTTTTTAATAAAGATTAACTTAAATTTAATGGTTCTAATTGCCATCTGCATGGGTAGCAGATAGCATTCAGTTCACATGCTGCTTTTTATGGCCCTTTATTCCTTACCACATAACAGATTTGTATCTGGCTGGAATTTGACTGGCACTACCAGCTGGCTACTTGGAGTCAAAATGCTGGCATAGCAAAGGCTCACAGTACAGGGAAACCTGGAGCAGTGGCAAGAATGGGCCTGACTAATTTGTTTCTTAATGTAGTTACTTTGTTCCCTTCTCAGTACTGGCAAAAAAGAGTCCTTTTGGTCTGTTTGGAACTCGATTTGTCTTAGGTCTGAAAGACTGGAAAAACACTGGGGAGGCTGACCTACCTCAGTTTTCATACAAACCTGATCCTGCTCTTTTGTTCTTAAAACTATTGGAAATGTCTTATAATACAAAAGTGAGCAAGGGATATGAACACCGCTGTCCAAAGAAGAGAATATACAACAGGTTCAATAAATACATAAGGAGGTGCTCAACATCATCAGTAACAAGAGAAATGAAAATTAAAACAAAGGAAAGTTACTGTTTCTCAACCATTTGATTGGCAAATATGAAACACAAAGATAAGTGTCAAGTGTTAGTGAGAATGTCACTAACGGACTCTTGCGGTCACTAATGTCACTTGCGGACTCTTTAGAAGACAATTGGTAGTAGCTGATAAACCTTTACTTATGTGTTTTTCCATAACCTAGCAATTTTCATTCCCATATTCACTTTAGGGAACCTCTAGCAAGCATGTTCAAGGAGGTGCAAATGATGTAGCATTTGTTATAATAGCCTCAGATAAAAAATAACCAAAATGTTTATTAGTAGAGAAATAGACAAACTATGGAATACTATTAAACTGTAAAAAAATAATGAGATGGTGAATATTTTCTGTACCTGAACAAAATATATAGTAGTCCCTTCTAATCTACAGGAGATATGTTCAGTCAAACCCAGTGGATGCCTAAAACAAAGAATAGCACCAAACCCCACATAAACTATGTTTTTTTTCTATACATAAATTGTACCTATGATACACTTAAATGTATGAATTAGGTAATTTCACAGATAGAAGACCTTAGTAACATCAGCATACTTTTTTTCTTTCCTTATTAAGCAGAGAACTTTCACCTTTTCACTTGAAGGAAGCATGTTACCACTTTTCTTTGGCATATCTGAATTACCAGTACCACTACTCTTGTGCTTTGGGGCCAAGATTAAATAAAATAAGGGTTACTTGAACGCAAGCACTGCAACATTGCAACAGTCTTCTGAAAACAAATATGACTATTAAGTGACTAACAAGTGGAGTAGCAATGATTCACATCCCAGGCAAGATAGGGCAGAATGACATGAGGTTATATCACAATTCTCAGAACAGCACAAAATTAAAATCTTTTGAATTGTTTATTTCTGGAGTATTTCATTTAATATTTGGGGGCCACAGTTGACTGTGGGTATCTGAAATCACAGAAAATGAGACTGCAGATGAGGGGGGACTATTATATGTGTAAATATACACATATAAATGTAAATGTGTAAATGGGGCTCAGATAAAGCTCTGAGCCCCAGCTGATGTGGCTCAGTGGATTGAGTGCCAGCCTGTGAACCAAAAGGTTGCTGGTTTGAATCCCAATCAGGGCACATGCCTGGGTTGTGGTCTAGGTCCTCAGTTGGGGGCGTGTGAGAGGCAACCACAAACTGATGTTTCTCTCCCTCTCTTTCTCACTCCCTTCCCCTCTCTCTAAAAATAAATAGATAAAATATTTGACAAAAAGAAGCTCTGAAAGTTCATAGTCACAAAACTTTTTACCTTTGAGAAGGGGAGTGAGGTGGGAAAAGCCAAGTTGTTCAGAGATCTTTGCTGTTATCTCTAATATCGTAATATTTTATAAACAGAATATGTTCACATATTATTTATATAATTACATTTTAATTTTAAAATGTAAAGATAGTATTGTTATATTACAAAATTTTTAAATGATAAAAAAGATGCATAATGTTGGTAACAAGACACTCCCCTAGTATAACAAAAATATGTATCATTATAGTCTTTTTATCTGCATATTTTATATAGTTATGACCCAAAATTATAGCTTCTTTCTTTGTTTAATACATGGTTTCTCAATGATAGCATTACTGACATTTTGGGTTGGATAATTGTTTTTTATTGGGGGTTGTCCTGTGCATTGTAGGATGTTTAGCAACATTCCAGGCCCCTACCCCACTAGAGAGTAGCACCCCCAAAGTTAAGATGACTAGAAATACCTCTGGAGAGAAAGACAAACACCATATGATTTCACTTATATGTAGAACCTAAAGGACAAAATAAACAAACAAAGAAAATAGAAATGGATTTATAAATACACTGATCCCAGTGAGATCAGAGTGATGGATGCCAGATGGGAGGGGATTTGGGGCTGAGTGAAAAAAGCAAAGGGATTAAAACATACAAATTGGTAGTTATAAAATAGTCATGGGGATGTAAAGTACAGCTTAGGGAATATACTCAACAATATTGTAATATCTAATAACTATGTATGGTGCCAGGTGTGTATCTGGAATATCAGGAGGACTGCTTTGTAAAGTAGATAATTGTCTAGCTGTTATTCTTTACATCTGAAACTAATACAAAATAATGTTGAATGCAAACTGTAATTGAAAAATAAAATTTAAAAAATCTCTGGGCATTGTTAAATATCACATGGCAAAATTGCCCCATTTTAGAACCATTATATCTTTAGCATAATGTCATGATATAAATTTTCATAACCTATCCTATGTTTTTTAATTTAATGCCAATGTGTTGTCTATTTTACTTTCAGATCCTAGCCTATGGATCTCATCCCTGGCCTTGATAACTTGACCTTGCTTTCTTACTGCTCCTTTTCTAGGTAAGTTGGTTAGGAATTCCTCAAACAAAAGTGTACTCTGACTTATCACGACTAACACAACTAGACAATAAAGCCAAGCCCCTTCCTCTGACATCTGTGGACTAATTTTTAGATCATGGATCAGGAAAGAGGAATAGTAATCAGGAAACCAGATAAGACTGTAGAAAGTAATCAGTCCAGATCCACAGCCGTGAGTCAAAGCCACGGGGCTAAGGACCAAGGCATAGAAGAGGAACCCAACGAGATCTCAGCACAATCGATAGCATGGCTGTCCCCAGGAACAGATTTCAGCACAATCGATAGCATGGCTGCCTGGCTAATGATGCTTCCCTATTCCCTGTCTGTTTTATGTAGACATTGTCCAGGACCCCAGGGCACCAATACAGAAAACAGACATTGGCCATGGAAGGGATGGCATCTACCTGATGAAGTCAAAACAGAGACCCCAAAGCTTAGAATACAAAGAGGTAAGGAGAGGTTGATGCCAGGTTTTAGGCTTACTCTTTAATGAAACATTTACTGAATGCCACATATTAAACACTGGTAGGTGCTGAGGATGCCAAGATAATTCCAGAATGATTTAGTATAAAATCTATTTACCACATAATTTCTAGAATGAAGATAACTCTCAAGAGTTAATATGTAAAACCAGTGAGAATACTTCTCATTTTGGGCACTTAATTAGACCATGTATCACACTCTATCCCATTCCCTCAGTATTTCAGTTTGCCTCCCACAGGGTATGGGAAGTGAAAATCGCACTGTGAGACTCTTTGCCTTTGAGGCCCTGATTCAAGGAAAGGACTGAGTTCATTTCCAGAGCATAGGAAGGCTGGTATCAGATTTCATCATATGAGCTTATGACATGAAAATTTGAATTTCCTCCTCCCTAAACTTCAAAAATGCTCATCTGACACAGGTTTCTGAAGCTCTGAGCTAAGTTGGAGATAACCCTTCTTGGTTCACTGCCTTTGTAGCCCCTCACTCCCCAGTGCCTTGAAGGAGTAGAAATAGTTTGAGGATTTTATTTCCTCAGGGGCTGGATCACTTCCCTGCCTGCCCATCTAGCCTTTTACTGATAAGACGTTCCCTGACAATTACGGTAAAGATCTGCAGACACAAGGAAATGGAGGCAAGTTAGACTGACACTGGTGTGAAATCTGGAGAGATGATGAAAATCTCTTCTTAGCAGAAAAGGGCGCATTCCGGGATATCATTATGCCTTGTAAACAACTCACTGTTCTCTGAAGAGTGAAGTGTTTCTAGGTAAGTTGGTTCAATAAGAGAAGTCTCCACAATGCTTTCTTGAAAATGTAGGGGTTTATTGCTTCCAGATTCACTCATTGGCTAAATGCTGAACTACCTCTTATTGACATCCAACAGAGATAATTATTTTCTGTGAAATACGTATGTGGTGACTTTACTGAATGCCTATTCCCTTTGTCTTCTTGTAGTTTTTCCTTTGTCCTGCATTCCTCAGACATTAATAGGCCCTAAGGAAGTGAAAAATGACAAGTGATGTACTCCAGGGTAAGGTACAAAGTGGCCCTTTGGGGGCAGATTCACAATTCTG
Organism: Sturnira hondurensis; assembly: GCF_014824575.4. Lineage (NCBI taxonomy): Eukaryota > Metazoa > Chordata > Mammalia > Chiroptera > Phyllostomidae > Sturnira > Sturnira hondurensis. Next base: position 799,484 of record NW_028084022.1, read on the forward strand.
GGTCCCATTGATAGCCCTGTCTTAATTTATGTTTACAAGTCCAGGAATTTCTGGTCATACTCACAGACAGGGGGAATCTAGAACAAAATTTTTTAAAGGACCAGTTTGTTTTGTTAGCCCCCAACCTCGTAGTTGGTAACCCCTTCCCCCAATACTGGGCCATTCTTTTCCCAAGTTGGTGAAACCATCCTGTCCCATTCCTTAGAGATGCCTTCATTCTTAGCAAGATATAAACACTGAAAATAGCTAAATATGCTATTTTTCCTCCCAAGGCTTTTCAAGTCACAAGTTGGAGGGTGGGAAAACAGCTCTTCACTATGTTTGAAAATGTACAACTTGTATGTTCAAGTAGCATGAGCTCAGTCCTAGGTACAAGGGTTCTAGGTCCTAGGCCCTTCCATTTCTGTGGGTTTTTAAAAAAGATTTATTGAAGTGCTCTGCCAGTTATGCTCCAGTTGTGCCATTCCAAATTACAGGAATTACAGTGAGTTCGTGGAAAGCCACATGTAGAAAGACAGGCATTCTCCCTCTGTGACTTTGGAGCCTTTGGCCACAGGACTATATGAGATAATTGTGGTTTAAATATCATCTTTTCCAAAACCATATTCTCCATTTCAATGAAAAAAAAAAAACAATTTTATCAGGCTTCAGGTTCTGCAGCTGTTTGTAGAAAGCAACAATGGTCAGAGTGGCTTAATCTAATTTGAACAGTTTCCAGAACTGTGGGACAGTGTCAATCTCTATGCTTTATTAATGATGCTATAATTATTTTATCTTAGGGGACCTGGCTCTATTTCTTCAATGCATTCAAACATTTCTTGGATGTATGTTTTTCCAAACAAATAATCTAATGTTAAACAACTTAATAATAGTTGGGATCACCTGCAACTGGATTCAAAAGTATAGAAATAGATTTATGAAGAGTTGAACATTTTGGGAAAAATCCGAATTCCTGACCTGCATATCTTGTTTCAATGTTTCCTTTGCTGTCAATAGAACTATCACTTCTCTCCTATCATATGTTATTCCAGGGTCTCACTAGTTCTCTCTTCTCTCTCTCTCTCTCTCTCTCTCTCTCTATATATATATATATATATATATATATATATATATATATATATATATATATATATATAATTTGTGACAACTTTATTGAGGTATAATTCACATGCTACACAATTTGCAATTGAAAAGTATACAAGTCAGAGGGTTTTAGTATATTCACAGAGTTGCACAACCATTACCACAATCAATTTTAGGACACTTGCATCACTCCAGAAAGAATCCTCATACCTATTAGCAGTTAGTCCCCATTTCCCTCCAATCTTCCCAGCCTAGGCAACCAACCAATCTACTATCTATTTATACAATAATACATATATTTTAACAGCAACCTTTAGAAAACTTGCACTATCCAAAGGGATAATTCCCAAGGGGTGTTTTCGGGTACTGTGTCAGACTCATAAAAGGAAACATGTGGAACAGTGGTGGCCCTGTAGCTGCCACACCTGAAATCACATTATCTATTAGCACACATGTTCAAGAGTCTAAGGCAGTGGGAAAAAGTACCCTGACAGCAAAGCAGATTAAGCCAGCAATACTAAATGAGTCCCCTCTTTGGCCCAGTTCTTTTTTCTAGGGCCTGGGTCTTTAGTTCTTACCACAAAATTTTTTTTCAAACAAAGGAACAGGTAAAACGTCACCCCTCACTCCAGGGTCACATACCACACTGACCTTGTTCTATAGGTTTCTGACTTACAACAAAGGGGAATAAGAACACACAAATACTTCAAGTTGTCCTGCTTCCATCCAAGGGGTGAGGAGTACATTACAGGAGGGTACATTCATTTCAGTGCTATCCATTCAAGTGGAAAGCTGCTGAAGAACATTCTTTTTCTGGCTTTGAAGGGATTCATGACCATCTCCTGCCCCAGTAAATACTTTTGCTTTGTTCCTCTAGCATCTATCTATAGAGCTATAGATAATTTTTCACTTGGTTCAACATACATTTTGAGCTAGGTATTATGCTGGGTACCAGACACATGAAAAATGAATAAGACAGCTTCTACAAACCCAGCTTGGGTAAACCTGTTTCTAAAACCTCTGTTAAAAAAGGTTGCCCTGTTTCCCCAAAGATACCATGAAACAAAATGCATCTCTCTTGTTGGTTGTGCTTAGTTCCTGAAATTCTCATCCAGATAAGTCTTTGATTGAAGGCTTTGATGGCCCTGGTAATTGCAAAATACGTATTAACCAATTCCCTGCAATTACTCCTTAGTAGTTTCTCAGGATAACAAAACCCCAACAGACAGTTGAAAGGATGGAACTCCAAATAGGCAGGATTTGGTGGAAGGATAAAGAGAGAATAGGTTCTTTTGTTACTCAACATGTGGTCTGTGGACCAGTAGCATGGACATCACCAGAGGGATTCTAAGAAATGCACAATCTTATACCTCACCTCAGACTTTTTGAATCAGAAGCTGCACCTTAAGAAGATTCCTAGGTGACATATGCACTAGTGAGAAGTACTAGTCTGTAGCAGATTTACCCAACTTTGACATTACTGACATTTGGGGCCATATAATTCTTTCTTGGCAGGGGTTGGAGGAACTGTCCTGTGCATTTTAGTATATTTATTAGTATCCCTGACCCCTACCTACTGGATAGGAGTACTGTCCTACCCATAAGTCATGACAACCAAAAATATCTTTAGGTATTGCCACATATCCCCTACTTGGGGGGAAACCCAAATCACCTCAGATTGAAAACCACTGGTCTAGAGCAATCCTTACTAATTTATAATCATTTAAATGTCAACTTTATTCTTTTTGCCATTTCCGCATATACTGTTTAAAAATTACTATTTTTAAGATGCAAATATATGTATATGTTTTATAGATTTTTGAATCCCAACTTAATACAAGGTGGAGAAAAAGGAAGTTTACAGTCATTCACAAGGAAAATAATATAATAATTAATAAATAATAACAGGAATAAATTCTTATTTTGTGTACTCACAACTATAAACCTACTTTTCCCTACCCTATATTATGTATTAAACACTTTCTTATGTTTCTACATATTATCAAAAAAATAAGTACAGTGGATATACATATTATTTTATATTAATTTCAGGTTTGCAGCATAGTGGTTAGACAAATATATAATTTACAAAGTGTCCCCACCCAATAATTCCAGCACCCACCTGGCACCACACATAGTTATTGCAATATTATTGACTATATTTCATATTCTATACTTTATATCTTGTTACTATTTTGTAACTGCCAATGTGTACTTCTTAATTGTTTTACCTTTCTCACTCAGCTCCCCAATACTCCTCCCATCTGGCAACCCTCAGTTTTTTCTCTGTAACTATGAATCTGTTTCTGTTTTTTCTTGTTTACTTTGTTGTTTAGATTCCACATATAAGTAAAATCATATGACATATTTTCTCTCTCTCTGACTTATTTCAATTAGCATAATACCCTCTACGTCCATCCATGTTGTTGCAAATCACAAATAGTAAGAATTTATTATTATTTATGGCCAAGTAATAGCCCACTGTGTGTGTGTGTGTGTGTGTGTGTGTGTGTGTGTGTGTGACTTCTTTATCCTCTCATCTATTGATTGGCTTTGGGTTGCTTCTATATCTTGCCTATTGTAAATAATGCTGCAATGAACCTAGGGATGCGTATACCTTTTCAACGTACTGTTTTGGTTTCCTTTGGATACATACTCAGAAGTGAAATTGCTTCTGAAATTGGGTCATAAGGTAGCTCTACTTTTAATTTTTCAGACTCTCCATACTGTTTTCCATAATGGCTGCACCAATTTGTGATCCCGGTGTATAAGAGATCCCCTTTCTCCACTTCATCACCAGCACTTGTTGGTTGATTTATTTATGATAGCCACTCTTATAGGTGTGAAGTGACATCTCACTGGGGTTTAATTTCCATTTCTCTAATGATTAGTTACTTTGAGCATTTTTTCATATGTCTATTGGCCATTCGTATGTCCTTTTAAAAAATTATTCTTTTGGTGATTTTCTCCCTGCTGACCTTCTGTATCTGGTCCAAAGTCATTGCTATGCTCATTTCTAACTGCCTAGATGCAAGAAGAAGACTGCAGCAGAGGTTTGAATCTTAGTGCCACAATCTACAAGTTAGGGAAGCTTGGATGATACTGCCACGGTGTGAAATTTCTCCAAATTGAAATTAATAAACAATGGTATAAGAGATAGATCTCCAAGATGATGGCCTAGGTAAACACAATTCACTCTTTTGCACAGCCACATCAAAATTACAACTGTAGAACAACCATCACTCAGAACCATAAGAAATCAAGTTGAATGGAAGTCCAACAACTATAGAATTAAAGAAACCACATCCACCCAGACTGGTATGAGGAGCATAAAGGCGGAGACACAGAAATGCAAAACAGGTATTCCCATACCCTTATGTGGTGGATAAAAATTCTGGAGGGATATCTCAGGAGGGAGGGGCCCCAGCCCCATACCAGGCTCCCCCGCCAGTTCAGGATTCCAGTGCCAGAAAAATAAGTCCCCATAACTTCTGACTGCAAATACCACTGGGATTGAGTCAGTGAAAGAATCTGCTGGACTCCAAAGCAGTTCCACTTAACGAAGCCATGCATAGACTTACACACATACCTCTGAGTTCTAATACCAACACAGGAATATCAGCTTGAACAGCATCAGTGGCATATGGGGAGGAACTGAATTGCCTGGCATTAGGACATGAGCTGAGGGACATCTTTTTCTCAAACAGAAAGTCAGGCACAGGACATTGTTCCTTTTTTGAATCATGTCCCCACAGAGTCGGCAGGCTAACGCCATATCTAAGACTCCATCAACCTGGTCACCACTGTTTGCCTTGCCCTGGAGATCTCCTGAGACTCCATTCCACCCAACTTATGGGCTCATCCAAGCTGTTAGCAGTGGCTATCCCATATGAATGGCATGTCTAGGTTCATGCTTCACATCTTCCTAAATACTCTCAAACAAGCAACAGTTAGCCTGATCAAGTCCCCAGCCGACACATTACTTGCTAAGTGGCCCCAGGCCCAGCACTAGCAGCAGCCAGCCTAGGTTCACAGCTTGGCTGTGCCTGGGGCCCTCCAAGCCCAGCACAAGTAATAGATATCCGTAGATTGCTTTATAGGTTATGCAGGGTGGCCCCAGGCCTAACACAGGTGGTGGCTGAACTTCACCTGTACACCCAGGAAACCCCAGGGCCTGCTCACCCAGTGAACTTCTATAGACCATGTCAGAATGCCACCATACTGCTCCTGCACAGCTGATCCTTTATGGATGGCAGAGGTTGGTGATGAGTGGTCACAGTCAGTCCTTCCAGCTTATTGACCTGACTAAATTGCTCCCATTGATTTGCCAACAGTAATCAAGGCTCAACTACAAGAGGAGGGTGAACTCAGCACACATGGAGTGAACACCTCTAGTACCCAGCATGGGCGACAGGGGAGGCTGTGCCACTGAACCTTACAAAACACCTACTACCTTAGGCCACACTACCAAGACAGGGAGTAATAGCAGCCATATCTAACACATAGAAACAAATGCAGGAATGCTGCCAAAATGAAGAGACAAAGATACATATCCCAAATGAAAGAATAGATGAAAACTCCAGCAGAAGAACTGAACAAAATGAGGATAAGCAATCTATCATATTCAGAGTTCAAAACACTGGTTGTAAGGATGCTCAAGGAGCTTAGTGGGGGCCTCAAGAACATAAAAATGATCCAGCAGAGATGAAGGATACACTAATTGAAATAAAAAAACAATTTACAGGGAATCAACAGTAGAGTAGATGAAGCTGAGAATCAAATCAGTGATTTGGAATGTAAGGAAGCAAAAACCAACCAATCAGAAAAATAAGAAAAAGCAATCCAAAAAAGTAAGGGTAGTGTAAGGAGCCTCTGGGACAACTTCAAGCATTCCAACAAAGATCTGAATCATAGGGATGCCAGAAGGATAAGTAAAAAAGCAAAAAAAAATGGCAATCTATTTGAAAAAATAATGAAAGAAAACTTTCTTAATTTGGTGAATGAAATAGACATGTAAGTCCAGAAAGCACAGAGAACCTCAAACAAGATGGATGCAAGGAGGTCCACTCCAAGACACATCATAATTGAAATGCCAAAGGTTAAAGATAGAGAGACAATCTTAAAAGCAGCAAGTGAAAATCAATTAGTTACCTACAGGGAATTTCTCATAAGACTGTCAATTGATTTTTCAAAAGAAAAAAAAACTTAGCAGGCTAGAAGAACAAGGAATATGCAAAGTGATGAAAAACAAGAACCTACAACCAAGATTACTCTATCCAGCAAAGCTATCATTTAAAATTGAAGGCCAGATAAAGAACTTCCCAGACAAGAAAAAGCTAAAGGAGTTCATCACCAAACCATTATTATATGAAATGTTAAAGGGACTTAATTAAGAAAAAGAAGAACAAAACTATGAACAATATGATGGCAATGCATACATATTTATCAACAATTGAAGCTAAAAACAAACTAAGCAAGCAAGCAGAACAGAAACAAAACTATAGATATGGAGAACAGTTTGATGACAAGATGGGAGGGGGTGCTGCAGAAGATATGAAAAGGTGCAGGGATCAAGATGTACAAATAAGTAGTTACAGAATAGCCATGGGGATGGAAGTATAATATAGGAAAGGGAGTAGCCAAAGAACTTATATGCATGACTCATGGACACAAACAAAGGTGTGTGGATTTCCCAAGAGAGTGGAGAGTGCTGGGTTGAGGGAGGCAAAGGAGAAAAGTTGGGACAACTGTAATAGCAAAATCAATAAAATGTGATTTTTACCTACAGAAATTAGCCTCATTCTAAATTATAGTATTGATAAAATAAGATCAATGTGAATTTTTCTAATCCATCTAAAAAACAACTCACAACTACTAGAATTTGAAATGCTCCTCTAGGAATCCAATAAAAAAATATCTTACAACATGGAAGGAATGTCTACCACTTTTTGGAAAAATCTAGCCCAGAATATAGTTCCTGAGTAAGGCTCTGGCAAAATCTGGACTGCCAGGAGTATTAACAAGATGCATGATGCTTGGGAAGTAGAGTGGAGCCATTAAAAGCAAATTTATTTTTATTTTTTTGCTTAATTTTGTTTCTGGGAAGGCCAAGTTACTAGGTTTGGGTATTGGAACATTACACCTAACTACGTTTGGGAGATTCCATGTGTAGTCATATTGACTTAATCTAGAATATGGATCTAATTTCATTTACCTCACTTTGAACTATTGGTTACTGTACTGGTTCCCCAAATGATTCCACTATAGTTGGACACAAATTTCATATAACCTTCTCTGGCCATATGTTAGTCTACTTAAAGAGTCTCAGCTTCTCTTGGCAGAGCTGCCTTCCCTATGCAGGGAAGAGACAATCCCCTGTACGAGTCACATTAATAATAAAAGACCCAGTTTACTGTTTCTCAGCTGAATCAGAAGCCTGTGCACACTGAGTAGAGGAAGAACCAATTTTTAAATTTATTTCAAAATTTTATTGTGGTCCTAGTACAATGGTCTCCATTTTCCCCTCACCACTCCCCATGCCCCACTCACCCTCACCTCCCACCCTCAATCCTACCCCTCTTAGTCTTTGTCCATGGGTCCTTTATACATGTTCTTTGACTTGACCCTTACCCCTTTTTCCCTAATTATCCTACTCCCTCTCCCCTTTGGTCACTGTCAGTTTGCTCTTTATTTCCATGTCTCTGGTTCTATTTTGCTCTCTTGTTTATTTTGTTCATTAGGTTTCACTTATAGGTGAGATCATTTGGCATTTGGTCTTTCATTGCTTGGCTTACTTCACTTAGCATAATGATCTTCAGTTCCATCCATGCTATCATGAAGGATAGGAGTTCCTTCTTTCAGAAAGAACTATTTTTATGTGAATTTCACCTATGGGTCATTTAAAACATGAGTCCTTTCCCATGTACAATCCCTTACAAATCCACAGCACTGCAGTAGGGTGGAGGGGGCAGGGAAGGGGGAGAGGGAGAGGGAGAGAGAGAGAAATATGGAGTAGGGTGCATAGAAAATATATGGTAAGTGCTCTTAGGAGACCTCAAAGGATGAAACTCTGGGATCCTGGAGTTTCTGCTCCCTTCAAAGAAACAGAGTGCTTGTTTTAGAACACAATCCCAGATCAGATTCTTCTAAAGAGGAGGCAATAAGACAGAAGCTAAAATTCAGGAAACCTACAATTCCCTCTTTCATGGCCTGTGTTCAACTCTAGCTCTCATGCCAATCTCTGAGACAAAAGATGAGTCTGCATCTTCAAAAACTGCATAATAGAGGCATGGATGAGGGAGAACCTGGAGCATGGGTATGGTAGCTGGGAAAGGGAGGTGATTGTCATCTATAATTTATTTGAGACTGTTTATTATATTCTTTCCCATGCTGTTTTCACCTAGAAGAAATGTTTGAAAGTAAGTGAAGAATGCAGGGAGGGAAGATATGCAAGTGAGAAAAAGGGGTAAACTACCACTGGCTGACATGCCATTAGGACACATTCAATTTCAGACACAGGGACACATTGTGAATTGGTTTTGAGAACCTAGTTAACATTACGTTTATTTTAAAGATCCTTTATAATCACCTTGAGAGTTTTTATTTAACCTCTACCTTGGCCTTACTCCAGATTAATTTATTTCTGAAACTCTGAGGTAATCCCAGGCATCAGTATTTTTTTATTTTATTTTTTTAGTTCTTTTTTAAAATTATTATTATTTTTAAATATATTTTATTGATTATACCATTACAGTTGTTCTATTCCCCCCTTCATTCCCCTCCACCCTGCACACCCCCTCCCCCACCATTCCCCCCTTTAGTTTATGACCACATGTCTCAAGTTCTTTAGATTCTATATTTCCCCTACTATTCTTGCTCTGCCCCCTTTTTTCTACCTACTGTCTATGATACTTATTTTCTGTACCTTCTCCTCCCTTCTCCTCCTCCCACTCCCCTGTTGCTAACCCTCCATGTGTTCTTCATTTCTATGGTTCTGCTCCTGATCTAGCTGTCCTCTTGGTTTGCTTTTGTTTTAGGTGTGGTTGTTAATAACTGAGTTTGCTGCCCTTTCACTGTTCATATTTTTTATCTTCTTTTTCATAGATAAGTCCCTTTAACATTTTATATAATAAGGGCTTGGTGATGATGAACTCCTTGAATTTGATCTTATCTGAGAAGCACTTTATCTGCCCTTCCATTCTAAATGAAAGCTTTGCTGGATAGAGCAGTCTTGGATGTAGGTCTTTGGATTTCATGACTTGGAATACTTCCTCCCAGCTCCTTCTTGCCTGTAAGGTCTCTTTTGAGAAATCCGCTGACAGTCTGATGGGCACTCCTTTGTAGGTGACTGTCCCCTTATCTCTTGCTGCTTCCAGGATTCTCTCCTTCATTTGAATCTTGGCTAATGTAATTATGATGTGCCTTGGTGTGTTCCTTCTTGGGTCCAACTTCTTGGGGACTCTCTGAGCTTCCTGGATTTCCTGGAAGTCTATTTCCTTTGCCAGACTGGGGAAGTTTTCCTTTATTATTTGTTCAAATAAATTTTCCACTCGTGGCTATTTCCTTTCCCCTTCTGGTACCCCTATAATTGGGATGTTGGAACGTTTAAAGATGTCTTGGAGGTTCCTAAGCCTCTCCTCCTTTTTTTGAATTCTTGTAACTTCACTTTTTTCTGTTTGGTCATTTTTTCCTTCCTTCTGGTCCACTCCCTTGATTTGAGTCCCAGTTTCCTTTCCATCACTATTGGTTTCCTGTGCATTTCCCTTCATTTCAATTAGTTTAACCTTCATATGTTCCTCTAATTTGTGGCTATAATCAACCAGTTCTGTGAGCATCCTGATCACCAGTGTTTTGAATTGTACATCTGAGAGGCTCGCTATTTCTTTTTTGCTTAGAGTTATTGGCTCTGGGGCTTTGAGTTCTTCTTGAGCCATATTTTGGACTGTTCATACCTGTTATGTATGAAGAGCAGAGCCCTAGGTGTTCACCAGGGCTGGGCCACTCAGTCGCTGGGTTGTGATGCTATATGTGGAGGCGGGGTCAAAGGAAAGCAATGGCGAGCCTCCTCTGATGCCAGGGCCATGCGCGTTCCACTTTGCGTGAATGTGCACGTTCCACTGCTGGAGAATGTGCGTGACAGTGTTCAGCCCGCTGGCGCTGAATTCACCACTGGGGCCTGTGCGGTTCATCTCACAGCTCACTGCTCTGCTGGTTTATCTGAGCGTGAATGTGTGGTGGCAGCCAGCCCGCTGCCCTGAGCCCTCACTGGGTCCGCCCGATGCTACCCCGGCTGCCTGCCTGCCTGGGTCGTGCGGATCCTTCCTGCCTGACCCTGCTCCGCTGCTGGCTCTGCCCCTCTTACCGGTCCAGTTAAACGGTTCGTTGTTGTCGGACTTCTGTATAGTTCAATTTTCTGTTCTTTGGCTGCGTCTTTGTTCATCAAACCTTTGTTGTATTCAAACTTGGTTGTGGGAAAAGGCACAGTGTTTCCACCTACGCTTCCATCTTGGCAGAAGTCCTCAATATTTTTATTAATGTTTTATTGTTTGTACTATTACAGTAGTCCCAATTTTCCTCCTTGGCCCCTGATCCAGCCTGCTTACCACTTCTGTAATCAATCCCCTCACTATTGTTCATGTCCCTGGGTCCATCATATATGTTCTTTAACTAATGTCTTCACATTCTTTTAGTCATTTTCCCCCCAACTCCTTTCTCACAGATGTCAGTCTATTCCATGATTCTATGCCTCTGATTCTATTTTGCTCATTAGTTTATTTTGTTTGTCAGGTTCCTCTTATAAGTGAGATCATATGGTATTTGTCTTTCACAGGCTGGCTTATTTCACTTAGCATAATAGTCTCCGTTTTCATCCATGCTGTTGCAAATGTAGGAATTCCTTCTTTTTTTCTGATGCATAGTATTCCATTGTATAAATGTACAAGAGTTCTTTGATCAACTCATTTATTGATGGGCACTTAGGCTTTTTTCAGTTCTTGGCTATGGTAAACAGTGATGCTATGAACACTGGGGTGCATAGTTTCTTTTGAATTTGTGTTTTGGGATTCTTAGGGTATACTTCTAGCAGTGGAATCACTGGGTCAAAAGGCAGTACCATTTTTAGTTTTTTTGAGGAAATTCCATACTGCTTCCCACAGTGCCTGCACCAGTCTGCATTCCCACAAATAGTGCAGTAGGGTTCTCTTTTCTCCACATATTTGCCACTACTTGTTTTTTGTTGATTTATTAATGATGGTCATTCTGACACCTGTGAGGTGATATGTCATTGTGGTTTTAATTTGCATCTCTCTAATGGCTAGTGTTGTTGAGCATCTTTTCATATATCTGTGAGCCATCTGTGAGCCTAGGAGAAATGTGTATTTAGATCCTTTGCCCATTAATTAGATTGTTTGTCTTCCTGGTGTTGACTCATGTGTGTTCTTTATATATTTTGTAGATTAAATTCTTGTCCAATGTATCAATGACAAATACATTCTCCCATACTGTGGGCTCCCTTTTCATTTTGAAGATGTTTTCTTTAGCTCTGCAGAAGCTATTTAATTTGATGTACTCCTATTTGTTTATTTTTTCCTTTACTTCCCTGCCCCAGGAGATATATTGGCAAAAATATTTCTACATGTGATATCTGAAATCACACACTAATTTTATTGCTCATGTTTTCCTCTAAGATTTTTATGGCATCACAACTTACATTTAGCTATTTTATCCATTTTGAGTTTATTCTCTTCTATTGTGTACATTGGTGGTCTTGTTTCTATTTTTTGCATGTACCAGTTCAGTTCTTCAACACCATTTGTTGAAGAAACTAGCTTTACTCCATTGTATGCTCTTGCACCCTTTTTAAAGTATTAATTGACCATAAAGATATAGGTTTATTTCTGGTCTCTTTATTCTGTTCCATTTATCTTCAATATCTGTCCAGAAGGCATCCAGCCATGTAATATGAAAAATAGAAACTTTCATTGAAGAAGACACAAGATACAAAAAATATTGTACATAGGACAATGATGCCTCAGTCCCCTTTAAAGTAGGCACCTTGGGACCACACACAGTTCTCTCAGTCGCCATCAGCTGCCCCATTGTATTTTCCTGAATCTCATCAACAGTGTGAAATCTCTTCCTTTTTAAAGGTGATTTTAGTTTTGGGAAAAGCCAGAAGTTGCAGGGCACAAAATCTGGGCTGTAGGGGGGCTGAGTCACCTGAGTGATTTGATGTTTCAACGAAAAACTCTGCATGAGATGTGATACATGAGCAGGTGTATTGCTGTGATGAAGCTGCCAATCATTTGCTGCCCATAGCTACAGCCTTCTGAATCATCCAAATAGTTTCCACAGAGGAATGTTCAAGCTTAATGCAAAATTTGATGCAGATTCATTGCTCTACTCAGTCATTTTGAACTGGACAGCCACACAGTATACATGCTCACTCAATTATGTCTACTGCTCCCACTGACTAATACAGTGAAGTTGACGTTGTTCACACTTGCTCATTCCAGTCCACTCTCCTTGGCTGTCAGGTTACAGCAATCTCATGCAAACCATTCTCATTATATTAACAATGGTAGGACTTTTCCCAGATATACCTCATATGTATCTGTTTTTATTCCAGTACCAGAGTGTTTTGATTACAGTGGCCTCGCAGTATAATTTGGTATTAGGTATTATGATCCCTTCTATTTTGTTTTTTCTCAAGATTGTTGAGGCTATTCAGGTTTGTTTGTTTGTTTGTTTCATATATATATTTTGGAATATTTGTCTAGATCTCTGAAATCTGCTGTTGGCATTTTATTAGGAATTGTGTTGAATCTATAGATAGCTTTGAGTAGTATAGATATTTTAATGATGTTAATACTTCCAAACCATGAACACGGTATGCGCTTCCACTTATTTGTATCTTCCTGAATTTTTTTCTTCAGTGTTCTATAGTTTTCCAAGTACAGGTCTTTCGCCTCCTTGGTTATATTTATTCCTAGATACTTATTTTTTCATTTCTGTAGTAAGTGGGATTTTTTCTTAGTTTCTCTTTCTGATAGTTCATTGTTGATATATAAAAATGCTATCTGTTTCTGAATATTGACTTTCTATGGTGCTACTTTGCCAAAATTACTTATTAGGTTGAGTGGAATCAGTACTTTTAAAAAGTTACTCAAGTGATTCTAATTTTGTTTTCCAACATTTTATTATAACCATTTTCAAATATATAGTAAAGTCTGTATCACTTACATTCTATAGTTAGCATTTACTATATTGCCTTATCATTTATCTATCCCTCAATCCAGTCCTCTATCAACCAATGTTATCTTTTGATACATTTCAAAATAGGTTGTAGATAGTAGTACACTTCACCCTTGAACAATTCTGTAGGCATATAATTAATTAGAGTTCAATATTTGTTTGAGATTAACTTTTATTATATAACATTTACATATAGTGAAATGCATAAATTGTAAGTGTACCATTTGATGAGTTTTGACAAATGCATACATGTGGATAATTCAAACCCCTATCACCTCATGCATTTTCCCAATAAATACCCACTACAACCTCTGGGAGGCAATCACTGTTCTGTTCTGATTTTTTCTAAGTGATTCCAGTTTGCAACCAGGAGGCAAACCCTTTAAAGAGAAACAGACAAATTCCAGCTCCCAGCTCTTTTTTAAATTTATTTATTTAATTGCTGTTCAAGCACAGTTTTCTCTCTTTCACTCCCATCCCAGCCCACTCCCCAGTGCTCCCCACCTCCCTCCCATTTCCACCCCTATAAAGGTCCATGTGTCCTTTATACTTGTTCCTGTGAACCCTTCCCCTTTCCCTCTGAAATTCCCTCCCCTCTCCCCTCAGCTCTTTATAACTGAGGCTGTAGAGCTTGTAGGTTAACAGGTCCGGGGTTAGCTAGCTTGAGGCCAAGTCCAGCTAAACTAGTTGCTATTTGCAAGATTTGGGGCAAGTTAACGTCTCTGAACTTTACTTTCCTCACCTATAAAATAAAGATCATAATACTACCTACCACACCAGGTTAATTGGGAGACTTAAATGATATAACATAAATAAAGTAGTAATAAAGTCAATATTTATTAAGTGCTTTCAATTTGTTAGGCACTAAGCAAATTACATGGATTATTTCATCTAATCCTCCCTACTGTTATGATTTCCATGACAGATAGAAAAAGAGGATTAGAAAGGGTAATTATATTGCACCAAATCACATATGTGTTAGTTGGAAGAGCCAGAATATAATCCCAAAGTGGTTTGTTCTAAGAATGACATTTCCACACTGTTAACCACCACACTTCCTTCTGTATGCCTGACGCACATAGTAAGAGTTCACAAAATGCTATGTATTTATTACGTGCACATTGTACTTTAGATATAAATGTGTATATATACTTGCCCATCACTTGTATAATTTATTCAGTTAAAGAGTCCAAATGAAGGCATAGGACCTCTGACACCCAAGCAGAAAAAGCTTAGAAATTTCAGCAGCTTAGTGTTGCTGATCCATACTTTGGTGTGATCATCTTCATCCATTGTGTTCCTAACAAAGCCCTTTCTATCCTGACTTTGAGAAACTCCAGACATAAGACTAGCCACCTTGCTAACCAACACACAAAACTCCAAGTGACAACAACCCTCTGGAAGAAAGAGCTAAAGCAAGCACTTTTTTCCATTAACACATTCAGCTCCCTGGCACTTTGGCAGCTGTGCTGCAATCGCTCAGGCAAAGGAATTGCTGGGAAATCAGTTACATCATCTACTTAATCTCTGACAGACTTGCCAGGAACAGCTTGATTAACACCACAGAATCATAGAATGGGCAGGGCTTACTTAAGTTACATTATGCTATTCTTTCCCCTAATGAAAATCCCATTAAATTGAACAGTTATCCACACCCAATCTGAGATGGTTGTTTATGTGTACCAGAGTCCATTTTCTTCCTAAGTAAGGCAATATCACACAGAGCTATTTCTTACCTTTCAGTCTTTCTTACTGGGCCACTCATTTCTAACAGCCTGTCTCATAGGCTTGATGGTACTAGTTGGTTGGCAAAAGAAAGAGAGTGGCACTGTGTGGGCAGGACAGCAGATGGGTGACAGCTGAAAACAGAACAGTCTGGTAAATAAATTTCAAAGTTTTGGAGGCTCAGTTTAGCAGGCAGGCAGAAAAGAAAATTGGAAGAACATAGGGAGAAGTGCTGAGCCTTAAAGTTCAGTGGCTCCTTTGATATTTCAGATTGCCAGGCTTCTCTTAATCATGTAAAGGCTATTAGATACTCTTCTGTCAGGGAAGGGAAATAGATAGCGATTTAGCTAAACAAGTGCCTGGGGTTATGATGAAGTCAGCAATCAAGGGATCCTTTCCACTGGGAATGCTGATAACACAATGCAATGAAATAAAATTCTGTTAGAAAGGTCAATGTTCCAACATTGCAACACCATTGGAGTTAATGTCCCCAGAGTAATCACTACTATGATTTGATGCTATCAGCTATTGGACTTGTGGCCAAAGTACAGTAAGACTGGCCTTTCTATCATTATCCTTCTAGCCCCAGAAGGGCTGAGCATTCCATTTAGGTACGTAGCAGTAGGGAAAGAAGGGCCAAGTTAAACCACAAGAAATCCCTTCCCTGGTTCCTGGTTCCACAAGAAAAAAAAGGCAAGATGTTTGTGTGAATATTCACCAGCAATGACTGGTCCAGTTCTTTAGGAAATTTTGCCTGTGTGGATACTTTTACTCTCAACCTAAATAATCAAATATCTTAGGTCCTCATTCATGCTCTGGTCCTCATTCAGAATTAGTACACAGAAATAGTGTTTGCTGAGCCAAGAAAATGGGAACAAATTGTTGTATTCACTCTTGTTTCTAGGAATAATTATAGCCCCTAAGAAACATCTGTCAGACATGCCAACAAGAGATAGCATTAAGTTCTAGCCAAAAAGAGAGTCTGATCCACCATGCATAGCCCAGATGTACTCACGCCCCCTGAGAAGTAGAGTAAATTTTTTAAATTAATAACCATACTAGTAGATGCCATTTTGAATGTCTACTCTACACCAGGCACTTTATAACAGCTATATCTAATTACCACAAGAGCTTTGTGAAGTAGGCATAGTGTCTGGCATAAAGAAACTGCTCAATAAAAAGGGCCTATTAAGCATAATTGTACTCATTTTACAGATGATAAACTGAGGCTGAAAGAGGCTTAGTAACTTACTTAGGGTCACAATCTATAATTAACTGTTGTGGTACTTCAAGAAGATTTGGAAATAGATACACTCTGTCTTTTTCTCTCCTAGAGAAACCCCAGCTTCTTAAAATAACAGCTATGGGTTTCCTGCATCTATCCTTTTCCTCCTTTGATCCCCTCAGTGACTATAAAGTCGATAAAATTACACTGAATATGAGAGCAGCTGTCCATGTGTAATACACAACCACTATAAAGTCTTAGTCTTAGTCTTAGTCCACTATAAAGTGTGCCACAAAAGTTATTAAACTATAGCACGTACGACAGTCAGAAGCCTGAAAAGACCATGAAAACCAAGGTTAACTGGTTACCGTTGGAAGGAATTAGGTTAGGCTAATTCCTTCTAGTTATCTGGGTTCTGCTCTCCACCCAACTGAGCATAGCCTAGGATTGCTTTAAGAACCTTTCTTTGAAGACTTCCGCCAAGATGGAGGCATAGGTGGAAACACTGTGCCTTCTCCCACAACCAAGTTTAGATACAACAAAAGTTTTGGTGAACTACCAAACATCAAGAAGCCAGAAAACCGAATTATACGGAAGTCCGACAGCTACGAACCGTTCAACAAGGACGGTAAGAGGCAGAGCCAGCAGCAGAGCTGGATCAGCCAGGGCAGATCTAGGAGCGCAGGCAGCCCAGAACTAGTCGGGGTGCGGAACAGACTGACCAAGGTCGCACACTCTCGCGCAGTGAGACGGACCACACAGGCCCCAGGGGGCAAATCCAGTGGTGGAGGGCTGACAGCGGTGGCACACCCCCGTGCCGAGGAGCGGGGCGCGTGGCCCTGGTGACAGAGGGGGCTGCGGTGCTGGTGGGGGTCGCCGGAGAGAAGCCATTGTCCCTCTTTGACCCCGCCCCCACATACAACATCACAACCCAGCGACTGAGTTGCCCTGCTCTGGTGAAAACCTAGGGCTCCGTTCCTGCTACTTAACAGGCACGAATAGCCCAAAGGATGGCTCAAGAAGAACTCAAAGTCCCAGAGCCAATAACTCTAAGCGACCAACAGATTGCCAGCCTCTCAGAAGCCCAATTTAAAACACTATTTATTAGGATGCTCACAGAATTGGTAGAGTACAGTCACAAATTAGAGAAACATATGAAGGCTAAACTAATTGAAATGAAGGGAGATGTCCAGGAAACCAATAGTGATGGAAAGGAAACTGGGACTCAAATCAATGGAATGGACCAGAAGGAAGAACAAAACATCCCACCAGAAAGGAATGAAGAAATGAGAATTCAACAAAATGAGGAGAGGCTTAGGAACCTCCAGGACATCTTTAAACGTTCCAACATCCGGATTATAGGGGTACCAGAAGGGGGAAGGAAACAGCCACGAGTGGAAAATGTATTTGAACAAATAATAAAAGAGAACTTCCCCAGTCTGGCAAAGGAAATAGACTTCCAGGAAATCCAGGAAGCTCAGAGAGTGCCAAAGAAGTTGGACCCAAGGAGGAACACACCAAGGCACATCATAATTACATTAGCCAAGACTAAAATGAAGGAGAGAATCCTAGAAGCAGCAAGGGATAAGGGGACAGTCACCTACAAAGGAGTACCCATCAGACTGTCAGCGGATTTCTCAAAAGAGACCTTACAGGCAAGAAGGGGCTGGAAAGAAGTATTCCAAGTCATGAAATCCAAAGACCTACAGCCAAGATTGCTTTATCCAGCAAAACTTTCATTTAGAATGGAAGGACAGATAAAGTGCTTCTCAGATAAGGTCAAGTTCAAGGAGTTCATCATCACCAAGCCCTTATTATATGAAATGCTAAAGGGACTTATATAAGAAAAAGAAGATGAAAAATATGAACAGTGAAAGGACAGCAAACACACAGTTATTAACAACCACACCTAAAACAAAAGCAAACCAAGAGGACAGCTAGATCAGGAGTGGAACCATAGAAATGAAGAACACATGGAGGGTTAGAAACAGGGGGGTGGGAGGAGGAGAAGGGGGGAGAAGGCACAGAAAATAGCATAGATGGTAGGTAGAAAATAGATAGGGGGGTGAGAATAGTGGGGGAAATATAGAACCTAAAGAACTTGAGACACGTGGTTATAAACTAAGGGGGGGAGAAGGGTGGGGGAGGGAGTGTGCAGGGTGGAGGGGAAAGAAGGGGGGGAATAGAACAACTGTAATGGTATAATCAATAAAATATATTTTTAAAAAAAGAACCTTTCTTTGAGTAAACTATGAAGCATTCTTCAATTCTCCTACTTTTAAGACTGCTTTGATGGTTAAGATGATTTGTGAGTTCTACTCTAGCTTGATTGCTAACTTCATATATTGGTGTTCTTCCCACTCATTCATATTTACAGTGCAGTACTTGGAGAATGATTCACTGCCCTTAATTAAACACACACTTTACATACAGACCTACCTGTCAGAATAATATATAGTTATCCAAGCTAGGAGTACCTTTCTCTGCCATTCCACTGGAAAAGCACCTTGGTTGCAGAGAACATTTTTTTTTTAATTTGACCCCAAAGGCAAGGGAGTTAAAAGCAAAAGTAAGTGAATGTGACTATATTAAACTAAAAAGCTTCAGCACAGCAAAAGAAATCAACAACATAATAAACAGGCAATGGACTGAATAGGGGATGTCATTTACAAACAATAACTCAGACAAAAGTTTAATAACCAAAATATATAAAGAACTCATAAAACAACGCCAAACAAAAAATCCAATTAAAAAATGAGCAGAGTACCTGATCAGACACCTCCCCCAAGAATACATACAAATGGTAAACAGATACATGAAAAGATGTCCAATCTCACTAAGTGTTAGGGAGATGCAAATCAAAACGACCATGAGATACCATCTCACACCTGTTAGAATGGCTATTATCAACATGCCATGTGATAATAAGTGTTAGAGAGGTTGTGGAGAAAAGGGAACCCTCATTCACTACTGGTGGAATGTAGACTAGTAAAGCCACTATGGAAAACAGTCGGATGGTTCCTGAGAAAATCGTGAATAGAATTACCATATGACCCAGCAATTTCACTCCTGGGTATCTACCCCTTAAAAACTTAAAAACATGTATTTCCATGGATATATTCACCTCTGTGTTTGTTGTAGCATTATTCATGGTGGCCAAGACATGGAGACAACCAAAGTGCCCTTTGGTTGATGAATGGATAAAGAAGATATTGTACGTACACACTATAGGATACTACTCAACCATAAGAAAAGACAAAATACTGCCATTTGTTACAACATACATGGACCTTGAAAATATTATGCTAAATGATATGTCAGTCAGCAAAAGGTAAGAACCATATGATTTCACTTATATGTGGAATATAAAACTGAAACTCATATATGAGGAGGGGACCTAATATATGATGACAAAAGATGGTTTGACTGTAGGTGGTGGGCATACAGTGCTATATATAGATCTAATGTCCTAGAAATGTATACTTGAAACCTGTATGATCTTATTAGCTAATGTCATCCCAATAAATTTAATTAAAAAATAATGTAAAAAAGAAAATGTAGTGTACACACACACACACACACACACATATATATATATATATATATATATATATATAATGAAATATTATTCAGGCATAAAAAGAAGGAAATCCTGCTATTTGTGACAACATGGATAGACTTTGAGGGTATTATGCTAAGTGAAATAAGTCAGAGAAAGAAAAACACTGAAGGGTATTATATGCAGAATTAAAAAAACTGAACTCATAGAAACATAAAATAGAATGGTGGTTGCCAAGGGCTGGGGCGTAAGGGAAACAGGGAGAGACTGGTAAAAGGGCACACACTTTTGGCTATGAATAAGATCTGAGGATCTAATGCATAACAGGGTGACTGTAGTTGATAATACTGCATTGTGTAGATAAAATTTGAAATTTTATTTGTCAGTTATACCTCAATAAAGCTGAAAAATAAAAGCACAAGAGTAAGGCTTTGGCCTATAAAACAATATCTACAATTATCTTCATCATCTTGGGTAAGTGGTGTGATGTAATTACCAAATTCATTATGCTGTCTCCAGTAAGAAATGAAAAAAAGGATAGACTACTACAGGTTGTTAAGGAACATGTATAAAGGACCCATGGATAAAGCCAAAGCGGAGTAGGATTGAGGGTGGTAGGTGGGGGTGGGTGGGGTAGAGGAAAGTGGTGGTGGGAAATTGAGGACAATTGTACTTAAACAACAATAAAAAATACAAGAAGAAAAAAAGGATAGACTATCACAATAATCCAACTTGTCCTCCTTTGCCTACATTTTCCACAAAGATTTCCAAGATTAAAATAAACAACCAAATTCAGCACCATGGATAACACTACTGGGTGCCAGTTATTGTGAGAAACAGGCTATGAGGTACAGTAGCTCCTGGAGTTTCTCCTATAGATTCTACTTTCCTCCCTTAGTAATAAGATATTACTGAAGACAGTGAAATGGGGTTCTGTACTGTTCTATAGTAATAAATAGGAATGAGTCAGGGGAAGGGCTTTTGAAAACAGAGATTTAGGGAAAAATAAAAATTGAGGGCAGCTATGATTCAAAACAACTTAAGTGGATAGAAATGTGTCCTTAGCCAGTTACTCCTACATAACAATATTCCCATAGACAAAGTCCTTTGTTTAGTGCTGAGATGGAGCATGCCTGTAGCAGTCAGGAGCCTTGCTGACCCTTGCAGAAACCATCTTCACACTGGCCTCTGGCAAAATGGACCCTAGAAGTCCTTGCCAATTTTGTCAAAGGAGGAGATGAAGTGTATGAAAACAAGAGAGGCTACAAGGGCAAATAAAGATGAAAATATAAGGATCTTACACTGTGCTATGAAAGAGAGTTCTCCAAACTAATTTGGAATAAATCCCTAAGGAGAGTGGGAATGAGGAGTGCATGCCATTTCAAGTAACCAGCTAACTCCTGGGGCTTGCCAAGCAGTAAACAGAACCAGTGAAAGTAAGAGCTGAAAGGGCCCTTAAAGATTCTCTAGCTCAGTGGTTCTCAAATGTGAACTTCCATTAGAATCACCAGGAGGCCTTATTAAAACAGATTGAGGGTCCCAACCCCAGAGTTTCTGATTCAGAAGGTGTGGCATAGAGCCTGGAAATCTGCATTTCTAACAAATTCCCAAGTAATGTTTATGCTTCTGATAGAGGAAGGGGTATACTTTGAAAACCATACTCTAGTGCAACTCCTTTAGCGCACAGGAAAGGCAACTGAGGCTTAGAAGAGAAGTGACTTGTCCAAGATCACACAGTTGATTAACAGTCCATCTATCAAGCCCCCAAACCTAGGCCTCCTGATTTCCAGTCATGTGTTTTTATCCCAGAGCATCACACTCAGATTGTCACTAGTCTAGCATCTGGTGGCTAACTAGATGATAGAGATAGAAATGGATTAAGCCTTTTGACTCTATACAGAACTCCTGACTTCAGCTTCTGGTATATTGGTCAAAGCACTGCCAAATCAGAGGCTTGACTCTCCATAACAGCACCACAATCATGTCTATCCCTACTTCTACTACTCTTTTGGTATCAATCCCACATGAAATTCATGGAAAATTGATTGCATACATATTTAGCAAATAAAAATACAGAATGCTCAGTGAGTTTTGTTCTTCAGTGTTTATCTGCAATTCATATGTAACTTAGTATTTTGTATTTAACCTAGCAATCCTAACCCTAGGAAACTGCTGGTCAGTTTAAATAAAGGGAGTTAACTTCTTAGTTGATGGTTCAGTTATGCCCCCACTCTAGCCTAGATTGTAAAGAAGCTAAGGAGCAACTGGCCCCTCCACCCCCTTCCACCTGCTGGGCTTGTTGTGTCTCTACTGAACAAGAATAGAAAGACTATGATTTGAAGAGCAGGAAAAAAGCAGCAGCTGAACTTGTATCCTCTAGTGTTTTCAATTCTATAAAAAGTTTGATTCTGGTTTCATGCCCTGTGATTAACCAAAACAAGAGGAAGACAAATAAAATTCTGTACAGATGTTTCACACTGACAGACCTGACCTTCCCAGCTGAGGGTTCTTTGTGCTGGGAAATTGTTACTTAGCAACCAGGCCTTGCAGCTGCCACTGTGAACATTGAAAGCATGACTTACAGTGAAGAAGCCAGGAGAAGAAGGGTGAGGTGCGTCTACATCAATCTGAGTTTTATCTTGACATCTAATACTATATTCCAGTAAGAGAAAATAAACAGGAATTGAAACTCTTTCCTGTAGTGATTCAATTGCCAACTTAGGCTGGTTGGGCTCAGCAGTCATCTGCTCTGGCAGTCACCCCTGCATGTGAACATGGTAGGCTCAAAAGAGGAGGGGCAATGAAGATGCTCTCCAGAGATGTTAAATACTCTGCCTAGTACACATAACATTTTTTCTTTGACAGTGGAGCACATCTCCAATCTCCAGTACACATCTCTAATAATTGGTCATTTCTTTCCTCCTCCACCTCTTCCTCCTCATATTCTTTTCTTCATTTCCCACTCCCCCCTCCCTCCATTCCCTCCTATAATCTCTCTCAAAGTGTAAGCGAAAGGGCCCACCATCTGTTTTTTTAAAAACTCCCCAGGTGTTGAGAACTTGCTGATACTGCAGAAGGTGAATGATTATCCCAGTGAATTTCACATATTAGTACTTAAATGAATTGCCTTGCCTGCTTCTTTTTCTTTAATTTCTATTATATTTTATTGATTATGCTACTACAGTTGTCCTAACTTTCCCTCCTTGCCCCCCTCCACCCAGCACTCTCCACTCCTTCTGGCAATCCCCACACCTTCATTCATACCCATGGGTCACACATATACATTCTTTGGCTACTGCCTTTCCTATACTGTACTTACCATCCCCATGGCTATTCTGTAACTACCTATTTGTGCATCTTAATCCCTGCACCTTTTTATCTATTCTTCAACACCCCCATCTTCTTGCTATCAAACTGTTCTCCATATCTATGATTTTGTTTCTGTTCTGCTTGTTTGCTTAGTTTGTTTTTAAGCTTCAATTGTTGGTAGATATGTATCTATTGCCATTATATTGTTCATAGTTTTGAACTTCTTTTTCTTAATTAAGTCCCTTTAACATTTCATATAATAATGGTTGGGTGATGGTGAACTTCTTTAGTTTTTTTCTTGTCTGGGAAGCTCTTTATCTGCCCTTCCATTCTAAATATCATTGTTGGGTGCAACAATCTTGACTTGTAGGTCCCTGCTTTTCATGACTTTGAATATTTCTTGTCATTCCCTTGTAGCCTGAAAAGTTACTTTTGAAAAATAAGCTGACAGTCTTATGAGAACTTCCTTGTAGGTAACTAACTGCTTTTCTCTTTCTGATTTTAAGGTTATCTCTAGCTTTAACCTTTAGCATTTCAATTATGATGTGTCTTGGAGCATCTTTGCATCCACCCTGTTTGGGGCTCTCTGTGCTTCCTGGACTTGCATGTCTATTTCATTCACCAAATTAGGGAAGTTTTGTTTCATTACTTTTTCAGATAGATTTCTGATTTCTTCCTCTTTCTCGTCTCCTTCTGGCACCACTCTGATGTGAATGTTGGAATGCTTGAAGTTGTCCCAGAGGCTGCTTTTACTATCCTCGTTTGTTTGAATTCTTTTTTGTTCTTGTTGTTCTGATTGGCTTTTTGCTTCCTCACATTCCTTGGCTTCATTCGCTCTACTGTTGTTTCCCTATAAATACTTCTTTATTGAATTAATGTATACCTTATTTCTTTTTTAAAATACATTTTATTGATTATGCTATTACAGTTGTCCCATTTTTTTCTACCCTTTATTCCCCTTCACCTTGCACCCCTCCTATCACCAGCATTCACTCCCACTTAGTTCATGTCCATGGGTTGTATATATAAGTTTTTTGTCTTCTCCATTTCCTATACTATTCTTAACCTCCTGATGTCTATTTTGTGCCTACCAATTATGCTTCATATTCCCTGTACCTTTTCCCAGATTCTTCCCCTGCCACTCCCCACTTATAATCCTCGATGTGATCTCCATTTCTGTGATTCTGTTCCTGTTCTTGGGTAATGTAATTATAATGTGCCTTAGAGTGTGCTTCCTTGGGTCCAATTTCTTTGGGACTCCAAGCTTTCTGGACTTCCTGGAAGTGTATTTTCTTTGCCAGATTGGGGAAGTTCTCCTTCATTACTTTTTCAAATAAGTTTTCCATTTCTTGCTCTTCCTCTTTTCCTTCTGGCACCCCTATGATTCAGTTGCTGGAACATTGAAAGTTGTCCCAGAGTTTCCTAAGCTTCTCCTAATTTTTTTTTTGAAATCTTGTTTCTTCATTCTGTTCTGGTTCAATATTTATGTCTTCCTCCTGCTCCAAACCATTGATCTGAGTCCCAGTTTTCTTCCCTTCACTCTTGGCTCCTTGTACATTTTACTTTATTTCACTTTTCAGAGTCTTCACTTTTTCCTCTATTTTGTGACCATACCCAACAATTTCTATGACCATCCTGATTACCAGTGTTTTGAACCCTGCGTCTGGTAGGTTGGTTATCTCTTCATTTCTTAGTTGTATTTTTTCTTGAGCTTTGGTCTGTTCTTTTATTTGAGCCATATTTTTTTTGTCTTGGTGTGCCTGTTACATAGTGATGGAGGGTGCCTTAAATATTCACCAGAGCTGGGCAACCCATATCGCTGCGTTGTAGCATTCTATGTGTGGGAGGGGTCTGAAAGGGAACAATGCCATTTGCTCAGCTCTTGGCTGGCATTCAGTCACTTCCTCCACTACCCACAAGCAAATTGGGCCCTTCTGGTGCTGATTCCTAGGTGGGTAGTTTTGTGTACATTCTAGGACCCTGTGGGTCCCCCCAATGAATTCTCTTCTGAGGCTGGGAAATTCTCCTGCCACCTCGATCCCCACAAGTCAGGTTTTGAAACTTTATTTCCCCTCACTGGAACCCTGGGTTGTGTCATCTGTCTTGCTCTCCAGTTGTTCCTCTGATTTATCCTCATGCAAATGTGGGACCACCTACTCTACCAGCCACCACCTTGCCATGAGTCCTCTCCACCCCCAGCTCCCTGTCTCCACCCCTCCCACTTGTGTGGATAAATGTTTTTTCTTTAACTCCTTGGTCCTCGTACTTTTATACAGTTCAATTTTCTGGCAGTTCTGGTTATATTTTCTTTTTAAACTTTGTTGTCCTTCTGTTGCTTATGTGAGGAGGCAAAGTGTATCAACATATGCCTCCATCTTGTGTGGAAGTCCCATACTAAACCATTTCTGTGAGCATCCTGATATCAGTGTTTTGAACTCTGTATCTGATAGGTTGGCTCTCTTCATTGCTTAGATCCATTTTTGGAGTTTTGATCTGTTCTTTCATTAGGGCCAGTTTTTTTTTTTTTTTGTCTTAGTGTGCCTGTTATGTTGTAAGGTGTGGAGCCTTAAGTATTGGCCAGGGAGGGGCCACCCAACTCTAAGTTGTGGCATTGTATGTGGGGGAGTGATCGAAGAGGTAACAATGCCACTTGCTTGCCTCTTGCCAGCTTTCAGTCACTTCCCCTGCTACCCAAAAGCAAATTGGGCCCTTTTGGTGTTGATTCTGTGTGGATGGGCTTGTGTACATTCTAGGACCCTGTGGGTCTCTCCAAAGAGCTCTCATGTGAGGCTGGGAGTTTCCCTCACCACCACAACCCTCACAGGTTTTTACAGACAGAAGTTTTGAGACTTTATTTCCCTGCACTGGAAGCCTGGATTGCATGGTCTATCTTGCTCCCCAGTTGTTCCTCTTGGTTTATCCACATGCGGGACCCAAATGTGGGACCAGCCAGTCTGCCAGCCACCACCTTGCCTACCCAGTCCTCAAGCTGCCACCTTGCTGCACATCCTGTCTGCCCCAGCTGCTCATCACCTTCCCTCATACCAGTCTGAATGAATGTTTCTTCCTTAACTCCTTGGTTGTCAGACTTCCACACAATTCAACTTTCTGACAGTTTTTGTTTTTGAATTTGTTTTTGTCCATCTTTTGGTTATGCAAGGAGGCAAAGTGTATCTACCTATGCCTCCATCTTGGCAGGAAGTCCATAGTCTTCATTTCTGACTAGATCTTTTTTATGCTGTTGAGGCCCTCACTAAGTTGCTTGAGCATCCTTATAACCAATATTTTGAACTCTGCATCTTGATAGATTGCTTACCTCCATTTTGTTTACTTCTTTTTCTGGGTTTTTGATCCATTCTTTCATTTGGGCCATGTTTCTCTGTCTCCTCACGCTGGCAGCCACCCTGTGTTTGTTTCTATGTATTAGGTAGAGCTGCGTGTCTTGGTAGTATGGCTTAATATAGCAGATGCACTGTAGGTTACAGTGGCACAGCCTCCCCTATCACCCAAGCTAGGTACTCTAGGCATGCCTTTTGTGTGAGATGAGTACACTCACCTCTTGTAGTTAAGCCTTGGTTGCTCTTGGAAAGTCAATGGGAGGGATTTACCTAGGCCAGTCAGTTGCAAGGATTGGATATGACCACTGACCACCAACCTCTGCTCTCCATGGAGGATCAGCTATGCAGGGGCAGGGTGTTGGTGTCCAACATTTTCTGTAGCTGTCCACTGGATTCTCTGGCCTGGGGTTTACCTGGGTTGTGCAGGCCAAGTTCAGTCCCCACCTGTGTTTTTCCTGGTGCACTCTGCCTGAATTATAGATCCATCTGACATGGCTTATACTTGTGTTGGGCTTGGAGATTCCCAGATGAAGGCAAGTTGTAAATCTAGCCTGCCTGCTCTTAATGCAATGCCTAGGGCCACTTAGCAACAGGTACAGGGGCTGGAGCTCACTTAGGCCAGCTGTTGCTTGTTTGAAAGGATTTAGGAAGTTGTGAAACTTGATCTATGACCAGCTATTCATATGGGAAAGCTACTGTTAACAGCTGTAAGTTGGGTGGGATGGATCCTCCGAGAATCTTCACAGCAGGGCAAACATTGTTAGCCAGGTTGATGGTGTCTTAGATATGGCACCTGCCTGCAGGCCCTGTGGCTGCCCACCTTTCTGTCTGGGAGAAAGATGTCCCCCAGCTCTCGCCTGATGCCATAAACTTTATGTCCTCCCAGTCCCTCCCTTTATGGCACTGGTGACTTTCAAGTTGTACCCAGGTGCAACTCAGAAAGAGTGAATCTGAGTCGGTGAATCCATGTGTGGGGTTCTTTAAGAGGAAATGCTTGGGTGTCCACATGTTTCTTCCACCGACTGAGTCCCTGCTGGTTTTTGCTGCCTCAGTTATGGGAACTTATCCTCCTGGCACTGGAACCATGGGCTGGGGGGCCTGGTGTGGGGTTGGGACTCCTTGGTCTCAAGATATCCCTCCCAAAGTTTTATTCACCACACATAGTTGTGGGACCAGCTCCTTCCACATCTCTAGCCCTCCTACCAGTCTGAATAGATGGGGGTTTGTTTAATTCCATAGTTGTCAGACTTCCATTTAATTTGATTTCTGCCAGTTCTGAGTGATGGTTGTTCTATAATTTAGTTGTAATTTTGATGTGGTTGTGTGAGGAACCACAACCATGGAGCCTTAAACTGTAGAGCCCTGTGTCCCACCCTTTAGCTATTAGAGTCTAGAAAACTTGATTTAGTAGGTTTGAAATGGAGTCCAGTAAATCTGCATTTATAACAAGCTTCCTACAAAATGAGGTCTATGCACAACACTGCAAAATACTTGTTTATGGTATTTTTTGACATAAAAGTTTTTTTTATTTTTATGTAATTAAATACTATTCTTCACACCAGTTTACCAATCTCCCCCAAGAGATAATCATCTTCCAACTTCATATGTTTAATGGGCAAGGACCCAGTTTCTGTCTCTGGGTGTGAGGAGCCACTTCAGGGGACATTACTGGCTTGACCTACTACTATACTACAGTTGTCTGTCTACCAAACATCCATTTTGTCTTTGTATCCTACATTGATATGAAAACAAGGTTGGAATAGAATGCACTGTCATTTCAGAGACTTCACGTTGGTTACATTGTGATTGGGTTATTCAGCTCACAGCCCTTTAGAAACAGCAAATGTCCAAATTCAGATGCAAAACATAGCACCTACCCCTTAACTTCATCTCACCTTCTTCATCCCATATTCATAGAAAATTTGTATAGTTTTCTATTGCTGTATGACAAATTTAGCAGGTTAGAACAATGTCCATTCATTATCTCAGAGTTTTCAGAATTCAGGAGTCCCTGCACAGCTTAACTGGGTCAGACTTTCACAAGGCTGAAGTCAAGGTATAAGCTGTGCTGTAGTTATCACCTGGTCCCAGGTTTTCTTCCAAGCTCATTCAGGTTGTCATCAGAAGTTAGTTCTTCGCAATCATAAGACCAAGGTCTTTCCTTTCTTACTGAGTGTCAGTGAGGAGCCACATTCAGCTCCTAGAAATAACCTACGCACAGACACTTTTATATGACAATACAGTAGTTCACTTTTTCACCAGTGGCAGAAAAACTTTCTGACTTCTTCTATCTCTGACCTCCAGGCTCCCTTCAATATTTTTTACTTTAACTCTGTTATTGTATGTGATCGCTTGGAGACTTTGTGTTTAAACTTTAAAGCAGTAAAGCATTGTAAACTGTAATGTATATTTAGTTGATGAGTGGCTATTGTAATTCATACATGAAATATATTACTTAATTTGAGTAGCTTTAAAATAAAAACTTATTTTTATTTTTGTTTATTTTCATTTTATTTATTTTTGTATTGTTCAGTTACAGTTGTCCTGCTTTTTTCCCCATTGCTCTCCCCTGACCCATCCCCATCCCCGCTCCCAGTCAATCCCCCACATTGTCTGTGCCCATGAGTCCTCTATTAATTTTCTTTGACTATATAGTTCCCCTTCTTTCCTCTGTTGTCCCCCTCTCCCCTCCCCTCTGGTCACTGTCAGTTTGTTCTTTATTTCAATGTCTTTGGTTCTATTTCATTCATTTGTTTGTTTTATTGATTAGGTTCCACTTATAGGTGAGATCATATGTTATTTGTCTTTTACTGCCTGGCTTATTTCACTTAGCATAATGCTCTCCAGTTCCATCTAAGCCATTGCAAAGGGTAGGAGTTCTTTCTTTCTGCTGCATAGAATTCCATTGCATAAATGTACCAGTTTTTTGATCCATTCATTTACTGATGGGCACTTGCGGTGTTTCCAGCACTTTGCTATTGTAAATTGTGCTGCTATGAACATTGGGGTGCATATGTTCTTCTGAATTGGTGTCTCAGGAGTCTTAGGGTATAATCCCAGTAGTGGAATTGCTGGCTCAAAAGGCAGTTCCATTTTCAGATTTCTGAGGAAATTCCATATTGTTTCCCACAATGGCTGCACCAATCTGTATTCCCACCAGCAGTACTCTAGGGTTCCCTTTTCTCCACAACCTCACCAGCACTTGTTTGTTGATTTGTTTATGATGGCCATTCTGAACAGTGTGAAATCGTATCTCATTATGGTTTTAATTTGCATCTCTCTGATGGCTGGTGATACTGAGCATATTTTCATATATTGATGGGCCCACTATGTGTCCTCCTTGGAGAAGTGTCTGTTCAAGACTTTTGCCCATTCATTAATTGGGTTGTTTGTCTTCCTGGAGTGGAGTTGTGTGAGTTCTTTATATATTTTGGAGATCAAACCCTTGTCTGAGGTATCATTTGCAAACACTTTTTCCCATAGATTTGGTTCTTTTTTTCATTTTGCTGATGTTTTCTTTAGGTGTGCAGCAGCTTTTTATTTTGATAAAATACCATTTGTTTATTCTTTCCTTTATGTCCATTACTCTAGGGGACATATCAGTGAAAATATTGCTGTGTGAAGTATCTGGGATTTTCATGCTTATGTTCTCCTCTAGGATTTTTCTTGTTTCTTGAGGTAGACGTCTAATGATGTAAACTGCCCTCTTTTTATCAATTTTGCTGTATCCCAAAAGTTTTGATGTCATATTGCCATTTTCATTTTTTCTATGTACTTTTTGATCTCTCCTTTTATTCTTCTTTGACCCAGTCATTCTTTAGTAGCATGTTGTTTAATTCCATGTATTTGTTGTCTTTCCCACTTTTTTGGCCACTGATTTCCAATTTCAAAGCATTGTGGTCAGAGAATATGCTCGGTATTCTGAGGGTAATGTAGACTGGTACAGCCACTATGGAAACAGTATGGACACTCCTTGAAACATTGACTAGAGTTACTATGTGACCCAGCAACCCTTCTTCTGGGTATCTACCTGAAAAATTTGAAAACAGTTATTCATAAAGATATATGTACACTCCTATATTCATCACAACATTATTCATGGTGGCCAAGACATGAAAACAACTGAAGTGTACTTCTATAGATAATTGGATAAAGAAGACTTTATATATATTTATAGATATATAGATATAAATATAGAAGATTATATATATATATATATATATATATATATATATATATATGTACATAGGTAGATAGATACACATAGAGTCAGGAAGAAATAACATCTGTTTGAATGTGGTTGGTAGGGCAATAATATGGGCTAATAATCTATGGTTTTAATCTGAACATTTCACCTAAAATGTCATATGGTGTGCTTGAGTGTGATATTATTATGTTACAAAATTATATAATTATAATTTTGTTATAAAAAGGGGTGTTATTTGTACTGGACCCTGTGTGTGTGTGTATAATGAAATAGTACTCAGTCATCATAAAAAATGAAATACTGCCATGTGCAACAACATGGATGGATCTTTAGAATGTCATGCTAACCAAAATAAGTTAGATAGAAAAAGTCAAGAACCACATGACTTTTTAAAAGATTTTTTATTTATTTATCTTTAGAGGGGAAGGGAATGAGAGGGAGAGAAATATCAATGTATGGTTGCCTCTCATGCATCCCCTGCTGGGAACTGGCCTGCAACCCAGGCATGTGCCCTGACTGGGAATCGAACCATGGCTGTTTGTTTCGCAGGCCTGCACTCAATCCACTGAGCTACACCAGTCAGGGCAAGAACCACATGACTTTTATTCATGTGAAATATATAACTGAAAGCAATAAATGAAAAAACAAGACAAACAAACAAATAAAAACTCAGACAACAGTATGGTGGTTG
The DNA here is from genome assembly GCF_014824575.4 of Sturnira hondurensis. Taxonomy (NCBI): domain Eukaryota; kingdom Metazoa; phylum Chordata; class Mammalia; order Chiroptera; family Phyllostomidae; genus Sturnira; species Sturnira hondurensis. Next base: position 830,873 of record NW_028084022.1, read on the forward strand.
CAAGAGGGAAGATGATTAGAGAAGTAGAAAAGGGTAAAGGGGGTCAAGTATATGGTGAAGGGGGCAAATATATGATGAGTTTGGGTGGTAAACATGATGCAATATATAGATTTTGTACTATAGAATTGTACACTTGAATCCCATATAATTTTATTAACCAATGTCACCCTAATAAATTTAATAAAATTTTAAAAACCACTAATAATTTGAAAACATTAGGTGTTTGTTTATTATGTATGTTATATATAATTAATATCTACTAATGTCTGAATCATTGCTAGTGTGGAGTCACTTCTAAACATCAACAGGGAGCAGTATAAGCTTGCTTATCTAGGATCTTCCAGGTTTGGGTTAAAGAAGCATAAAACTTTAAGTATAGAAAGGACTAAAGTACATAGAATGTTTACATTATGGAAGAAAGTTTTGGGGTAATCCATTCTACAAATCAGAAACTGAGATACAATAACGGGCAGTGATTTACTCTAAATTACCCAGTTCTTTAGTGGCAGAGCAAGAGTCTCTGGGTCTCTTGCCCAAGGCTCTTTTCCATCATCCTTCCCTCTATTGCAGTGATTGGAAAATGTGTTCTGTAGAAGATCATGCCTTCAGACTCCAGATTTAAACATCAACTCTTTGCTTGGTCTTCTGCCTGCTGGCCAGGACCCACAATCAATTAAGCCAACTCCATAAAAATTTTTCTTTGTAATTATACACATCCTATTGGTTATGTTTCTCTGAAGAATCCTGGCTAACAGAGGCCTTATAGTAGGTATGTTGGACTTTGTGATCCCCCATGGTCTCTCTTGCATATTTTTCTTCCTTTTTGAAAAATCTATCATGTCCTGGCCCTGGTCTATTGTATTGTAATGGAAAATCAAGTTCTTTGTATTTCAAAGGAAATATTTCTAAAGTCTGCAAACACGGATTAACCTTAGTTTTTCTAATTATATTTTACTTTGATTATTCTTGTTGTGTATCCCCAATTCACTGGCCTTTTGTGTGAAGATTTCCAATGTCTGTATCTTTGCATTTATGCTTTATGTGTTATATACACAAACCCAGCTACCCAATCAATTTCCACATCCTCTTTTACTCAGCTGCCATCTGCAGGGTCACAGACTAACTGGCAGAAGCAGTTCCCACCTGGAAATAAATAATACCACATATCAATCCTTGAAGTCTCTCCTTGAAGATACTGAAGAGGCAGATTACTATTCCCAATTCTGGGTCCACCAAGCCAGAGAAAATGCTGACTATTGACAGCATTTTATCATGCTTTGTACAGTGGGTAAAATATGTTAGAAGTAAACTAGAAGGGTTCTACTTGGTACTTATTGATTATTAGTTGGGGGCTCTAAAAACCTACCAGTCTCTTGGGGTAAATCCTCAATCATAGCATTGTTAGTCATTGCTTGTCTGATGTGAGCTTACAATATCAACCCAGGAAACAGATAACCCACTATATCCCAAGCTGGTTATTCATTAGTTACAGTAGCCACAGTGCCTAGAGCCCACAATACATTTATGGACCCATAAAATAATGTAATTAATTTTAAAATCAGAAAAAAATAATTTTATATTGAAGAAAAGACTTAAATATATTAAATCAATATATTTAATTTAATAACAGCACACTGATCATTACTGGTTTTAGTGGAGGAAAGGGTCCACAGAAGCAGAAGTACCTAGAGCCCACAAAAGTCATAATGCAACTGTAAGTGTATTAACTATTCCTGAAAATCCAAAATCTAAAGGGTAGAATTGCCCACTAGAGAACCCTCACTTTTTTAAATCAGGGGAGTGCCTGGGAATGCACAAACATCAGTTCCCAGAAGGCAGCGAGCCAAACACTTGACACTCCAAACAAACAAGTCTCCATTCTCTTTGCAAACAACAAGAGGAAGTTCACCTATCAACTGCAATATTATTATTTTTTAATTTAATTCTTATTCAAGTACAGTTTTCTGTTTTATATTCCCGGCCCTGCCCCCCTCAGTGCTCCCACGTCCCTCCCATTTCTGCCCCCCCCACCTTAATTATTGTCCATGTGTCCTTTATACTTATTCATGTGAGTCCCTCCCCTTTTCCCCTATGATTCTCTCCCCTATCCTCTCTGGACCCTGTCAGCCTGTTCCATAATTGAGTGTCATTGGTCATATTTTGCTTGCTTGTTTGTTTTGTTGTTTAGATTCCTGTTAAAGGTGAGATCATATGGTATTTGTCTTCCACCTCCTGGCTTATTTCACTCAACATAATGCTCTCCAGTTCCATCCATGATGTTGCAAAAGGTAGGAGCTCCTTCTTCCTTTCTGCAGCATAGAATTCCATTGTGTAAATGTACCATAGCTTTTTGATCCAGTCATTTACCAATGGGCATCTAGGTTGTTTCCAACTCTTGGTTATCATAAATTGTGCTGCGATGAACATCGGGGTGCATAGGTTCTTTTGGATTGGTGTTTCAGGGTTCTTAGGATATACTCCTAACAGTGGAATTGCTGGGTCAAAAGGCACGTGCATTTTTAGTTTTCTTAGAAAGTTCCATACTGTTTTCCATAGGGGTTGTATCAGTCTGCAATCCCACCAACAGTGAACTAGGGTCCCCCTTTCCCCACAACCTCTCCAGCACTTGTTGTTTCTTTGTTTATGATAACCATTCTGACTGGTGTAAAGTGGTATCTCACTGTTTTTTTTTATTTTTTAATTTTTTTTATTTTTTAAATATAGTTTATTGATTATACCATTACAGTTGTTTTATTCCCTTCATTCCCCTCCACCCCCACACTCCCTCCCCCACCCTTCTCCCCCCTTAGTTTATAACCACTTGTCTCAACTTCTTTAGATTCTATATTTCCCCCACTATTCTCGCCCTCCCCCCTATCTATTTTCTACCTACCATCTATGCTATTTTCTGTGCCTTCTCCCCCCTTCTCCTCCTCCCACCCCCCTGTTTCTAACCCTCCATGTGTTCTTCATTTCTATGGTTCCCCTCCTGATCTAGCTGTCCTCTTGGTTTGCTTTTGTTTTAGGTGTGGTTGTTAATAACTGTGTGTTTGCTGTCCTTTCACTGTTCATATTTTTCATCTTCTTTTTCTTATATAAGTCCCTTTAGCATTTCATATAATAAGGGCTTGTTGATGATGAACTCCTTGAACTTGACCTTGTCTGAGAAGCACTTTATCTGTCCTTCCATTCTAAATGAAAGTTTTGCTGGATAAAGCAATCTTGGCTGTAGGTCTTTGGATTTCATGACTTGGAATACTTCTTTCCAGCCCCTTCTTGCCTGTAAGGTCTCTTTTGAGAAATCCGCTGACAGTCTGATGGGTACTCCTTTGTAGGTGACTGTCCCCTTATCCCTTGCTGCTTCTAGGATTCTCTCCTTCATTTT